>NC_046164.1:41294415-41595881 GCF_011064425.1 Rattus rattus | reverse complement strand
GGCAGTTCTTAAGTGAGTAGACTGAAGACAGAAGTTTTTTTAAGGGGATAAAACGACTGCAGATACTGTGAGAGAAAGTTTGAGTCATTTGATATTGTGAGAGAAGTAGGAGCAGTAAAAGAATCTGAGTCTTGAGGGAAGCCAGATATCAAAGCATGCTGGACTTCCCTTGCTGCTTCGAAGAAAACTGAACTTCTCTTCGAATCTTAGGCAAGGGAGGAGAAGAGTTATCACATTTTCATTTTTGAAACGTATGTCTGGTAGGCACAATGATGACCAGAGAAAGACAATAGAGCAGGAAACTGTGAGAGAAGAGCCTCATCATCGAAAAACTTTAGATTTGTAGAATAAATATGACAGAAACAGTCAAAGTGAATCAGAGGGAACAAAGCACAAAGGAATACAATGAATTATTAGTTTAGGGCTACCCTTCCAACTAGATGTACAGAATGATAGATAGGAGATATAATATACTCACAATATTGGCTGGTGTCCCTAACATATATGAAACACAAAGAATGGGTACTAAGAAGTAGAGAAATGAAGGGAAGTCAGGAGTAATGTTAGAATCTGAAAGAAGGTAAGATAAGAATGACTATAATGTCAAGAGACAAAGTATTGGGAATTCAGATCAGGACTAATAGGTACAGATGAGATCTGGCATATGGATCACTGGTGGCCTAAACAGCAGCTGTGTCAGTAGAACAGTGCAGGCAGCCAGCAGAGAGCAGCTGGCAGAGGGAGTGAGAATGGGAACCAAGGGTAAGGCACCAAATGCCCAGAGACTCCTACCTTGAGCTTTGTTAATACTATGTTTGCGAAACATCACCATATCCGGAAACCATTTTAACTTTTAAAATTCATCTGGTTACCTAAGGATCACTCAGTGATAATCAGAGGAACTTATGCACCACATTCAGAGGCCTTCACTAGATGAAATGCATTACAAATGCTGTGATTCCCAAAACATTTAAAAGTACAACTGTCTTGTCCCTCTTTGTCCTAATACCTGGCAGTGACAGTCATTAAATAAGCAATAGATTGCACCTTTTGTATGTCTCTTTTAATCCTTTATTATGCCAGCATAAATTCCATTCTTTCTTAAGGTCCTCAGAAACTTCAGAGAACTAAAGATCACCCTACATTTTTAATGTATTTATCTTTCTTTTATATGTGTATGTGTACATATACATATAGCCACAGATATATGGATATGACTGAATATGTATGACATGCATAGGTATCTGAAGAAACTAACAGAAATTTAAATGTGTGCGGATAAAGAGAGATAAAAAAGAAAGAACCCTCAATATGATAAAATGTGTTAGATCTATTTGCACATTGTATTACAGTCAATTTTATACATATACACGTATGTATGAATAGACTATTTACCAGTTATGTTCCATCGAAGCAGCAGATCTTCTATACGTAATAAAAGATTTTATTCCAGGATTTCCTGTCTTCAAGTCACCTTTTACTTCTAAACTATGCCAGCAATCAAGAAGGGAAGATTAATATGAACAGAGAGAAAGAAAGGGCAAAGTGGAATTCATGAAGATGAGATTAAATCCACAGGGATACATGAACCCACATCTGTCTTTCACGGCAAGCAGCTTTGGTCTCATACCTCATCCAGTCCTCTAGCATCTAACTCCAGTTACTCAATTTTCCTGAAGGTCTGCTGAACGGTGAGCTATGAACCCGTGACTTTTAAGTGGGAGGGAAGAAGACCCAGCAACACTTGGAGATGACCCTGGATATCTACGCCTCTGGGCAAGGAGTGCAACTGTGTGTAGTTCTGCATCAACCTTCTCTGTGGAAGCCTGACGGCCGCGTCTCCTGTACATCCGAATGTCAAACAAATTTCTCTTACTGCTAATTCTAACATTGGACCACACAGGGAAAGTGATTCTGTAAAATTACCTTCGTGTAGTTAAATGGACACACAAAAAAGTTACGGCAATCTATCTCTCATTAATTTGATACCACACGTTACATCTTCTAGCCACATGGAACTTCCCAATATAAGCAATGTCAAAATCATGTGTTCCACTGATATCATACCAATGTTTTCATGTGGCCAAAATAATCCAGCTGTCTCCTCGCAATAATAATCAATAATAAGAATAGTAACAAAATAATAATAATAATAATAATAATAATAATGTCACTTTACACACCTTCCCATTATATCCCCTTCTCTTTTAGCTGCCACACTAATCCCAAGTATCCTAAGTTTAAATACCAAGATGAATTTAGTTGTAATTACAACATTTTAGATGATATAGAATAATGGAAGAAAGAAAAACAATAAAATGTGCAATAAGAGGTTTAAACCAAACTAATGGAATTATATGATTGTTACGATCCTTATTTATGAAATAAAGCACCCTGTATGTGCTGGCTTCCATAGTCTTTACTACCAATATCATACATAATTCCCTCTTAACAGGCACCTTGATAAGTGGAGTGACCCAAATTTTACGTCTGGGGTTTTGTTGCAAACATTAGTAATTCTATCATTACAGAAATTATGAAACGGTCAGATAGTAAGAATTATTAAAAACTCGAGACTGCAAATGGATGACCAGTGCCTGAGGAACAATAGCTGATGCTGTTCTCTGGCCTCCATGTCCCCCAACGCATGGGCACCCACTTACACATGTTTGTAAAAACACAGACATGCATATATATGAACATACATACTCGCAGGTTCCCTCCCATATTGTGCTTTTGTTTTGAGACCTGTAAATGTTATTGAAGAAGAAGCACTGTTTTAGTGCCTATCTGATTTAGTGCCTATCTCACTTCTTTTGGCCACTATCGCAGCCTAAAAGATGGTGTCCAAAGGAGTATTGAAATTGAATATCCAAAATGCCATCAAACTAGATGTCTCGAGATGACAGAGAACCTAATATAATCAATGAATTCCAAAAACTTTGACCCCTCTCTCTAAAAGGGTTATAAAGAGTCAAAAATTACTGTGGGAGATGCCTTCACAGTGACTAAGTGATTTTTAGGACCACATATGATGGTTTTGAGAAATATTACAAAAATAGAGGCAAATTTATATCCATGAGATATCTATCTATTTCACAGAGAACAAAATCTGGCTCTTTCCACGAGGGAAGTGATCCAACATAACCAATCTGCTAGAATCGGTTGGCTAGCTACCACAGAAAATGTGCCCATATTGCGGCTGAGTGTTGATCTCTGCTTTTACCAGACTAGGCATTTAGCAGTGGCCATAAATATTCATTCCTGGTAATGAGAAACCATTCACAACTCTTGTCACTACCACAGGCAACACACAAACCCACTGGACAAGCCAAGAACGGCAGAGAACGTTTCCCCTTAGCCATGATTATCAGTCTTCGGCTGAGGTTGTCTTCATCTGAAACGGAAGCCATTCCTCCCCTGTGCCCGCTCAGAGAAGTCATGATTGGTTTCCTTTCTTGCTTTGCTGTTTGAACCAATAACCTGATTTTTGCTTCCTTATGTTCTCAGCCGTCATATCTAACTGACAGTTAACTGGCTATCAAGTAATTTAAAGCCATAGCTCAAGCCATTTCTCCTTTAGGCATTTATTTCTGCTTACAAGAAGGTTCATTTCTGCCCTCTACACTCACAACAGGATGGTGAGCCAGCCCTGTAGCATTGTCCTTTATGTAATATCAGCACGGGAGTTAGAGTCATTGACGAACCAGGATGAAATAGTTTTAAGCTTCTTCAAGGAACATATTATGACCCAGTACTTTATCTCAACAAATAGCATTAATATAAAACACTAACCCTAACCCTCAACAAATAACGTTACTTCAAAAACTGTGTTCTATCACATTCATTATTATTTAAAGTATATATACATTCTTTCCAAAGTTCAAGATCCTCCACACCTTTTTGGTTCTTTCAGAGGACAGTCATGATAGGTCCCTTTCTGTGAGTGCTCCATGGCCTCAGGAATAGTGTGAGGGCTTGGGGCTTCCCCTTGAGCTGCTCCTCTTTCTCCACATCCTCGCCAACATGTGCTGCTGCCTGAGGTTTTGGTCTTAGCCATTCTGATTGGTGTAAAGTGGAATCTCAGGGGTCACTTTGATTTCCATTTTTATGATCACTAAGGACTTTGGACTTTTCTTTAGGTGTTTCTCAGCCATTCAAGATTCCTCTGTTGTGAATTCTCAATTTAGTTCCATAGCCCTTTTTTATTGGGATTTTTGGTTATTTGGTGGTGAGCTTCTTGAGTTCTTTATATATTTTGAATATCAGCTCTCTATTGGATATGGGGTTAGTGAAGATTTTTCCAAATCTGTAGGTTGCCATTTTGTCTTAATGACTATGTCCTTTACCTTACAGAGGTTTTCCAGTTTCATGAGGTCCCATTTAGCAATTCTTGATCTTAGAATATAAACCATTGGAGTTCTGTTTAGGAAATTTCCCCTGTACCAATAAGTTCAAGACTCTTTCCCACTTTCTCTTCTATTAGATTCAGTGTATCTGATTTTATGTTGAGATCCTTGATCTACTTGGACTTGAGCTTTGTGCAAGGTTACAAATATGGGTTATTTTCATTTTTCTACAGACAGACAGACAGTTAGACCAGCACCATTTATGAAGATGCTTTCTTTTGTCCATTGTATATTTTTGTTTCTTTATCAAAGATCAAATGTGTATAAATGTGTCAGTAAAGCACATTTTTAATTAACAATTTTGGTTGCCTTTTGAGCTAAAAGATCAGACAGAAGAGAGACTTGAGATCAAGTATTTTCTTTTTTGCATTGGTTTTTAGATCTATTTGAATAGGTTGCCTATTTTAAATATTTGCTTATTTTAAGTTTCAAGTAGATTAAAAACAATAGATTCAACACCTACTATGATTTTTTAAGGAATTCTACTGACCATTGTTCACAATTTTAAATATATTTTACTTGTATTTCAACAGTTTACATTAGAGCCTTTAGATTTCATATTAGGGGAGGGAGGCCGACTTCCTTTTAGATCTCTCAGAGAGTTTGCACAGCTTTAAAGTAAGCCATGCTTACATAATCCATGCATTAACCTTTTGAAAATGTCATTATGTATGCATGTTCACACAGTGCCAGTGAACATCGGATGCTACTCAAATCCACTCTACTGTCTAGTCATGTCAGACATACTTCCTCTGACTTCTTTTCCTCACCAATTAATTGTTTTGGAGGAACTCTCACTAAAGCTTCAGAAAGAAACTACATCCTAAGGGTTGGAAGTAATAGCTTTCTCTTACAGCAGAAAATGTGCTGGTTAAACCTTCCCACATATAGTAGGGATAGACATGATTTCCATTCCTGTCATTCAGAGAAATCACAAAGATTTCTCTGCTCAGAAACAGGCATGAATACTCATGTGTTTCTAGATTAACTAGTGGTTCTTAGTGTATTTATCTTTTAGATTAACTAGTGGTTCTTCATGCATTTATTGCTTTTTTCCACATTTTATTCAGAATTCCCACATTGAGTTTCCCAGATGTGTTCTTGGAATAAAATATGAATGAATGAATGAATGAGTGAGTGAGTGAATGAGTGAGTGAATTAATGTAGGATTTTGTTTAAAATTGTGATTGAGTTTGAGTTCTCTTTATATTAATACATTTAACATATATGACTTCTGACTCTAAGCTCTCTCTTTGTCACCCATACCACTGTCCACCTCATGTCTTTTATTGGCTGCTCTTCATCTCTGTCACTCAATGCTTTCATCTCTGAGCCGTGGTCCTTCCCATTTCACCTACACATATTCCTAAATATTCTCCTCCCTTCCAGTTTTAAGTACCTTCATTTTAATAATCCCAAAATGTATCACAGCTCATATCACTCCCTTCAATTTCAGACTAATATTTTAGCTACCAATTCAATCTTCCCGCCTGGATGTTGAATTGAGAGATCAAATCTTGGGTTCAACTCCATCATGAGGAAACTGACCTAAGATTGAACTCTTAACTAACAGGTCAGTGCTTAGCATCAGTTTTCAGGCTACCCCCTCCAACATGACTTGCATCTAACACCAGTTTCCAGGTTACTCACAACCAAATCTGCACCTCCAGGTTATAACCCTACCCTTGACCCTTCGCTTCCTAACAACCATCAAGAAAAAAAAACAAAAGTTAAAGGCTATGGTTTGGCTCTCAGCACCAGCCATTTATGTGAAAGTCCATAATGCTCCCCAGTCAAATGTGTACCAGACTAGATGCCCCCTTCTTGCGTGTATAAATACCTGCTTGAAATTAACTCGGGGCTACTCCCTCCAGCTCTGCTGCATCAGAGACCTCTGTGTGGTCCAAACTTGAGCTTGTAAATAAAGACCCTTATGTGATTACTTCAGAGTAGGCTTCTGGTTAAACTTTGGGAGTTCATGCTTCTGGGCACAACAGAATGATAGCTGAAAATTAGCATGTCAACACTCAATTCCTGATTACCGAATACACTCAAATACACTGACTGGACTGTCTTCCTGCTTATGTTAGCGACTGCATTATCCACTATATCAGATCAAAATCTTTGATATTTTCCTTTCCTTTCACACCTCAAAACACTAATTTTTCACAGATTCCAATCATCAACTTTCTTTCCACTATTCACACAAACATTGATTGTAAGATCTGATATTTTTGTCTGAAATCCCAGCCAACATGCAACTCGTAAGAGTTCTTATTCATAATGCTATCTGGCTTTGTCACTCAGTTCTCCAAATCCTCCAGTGAAACTAATACTATGATCGTTGTTGTAGGGGGATTGACAGGATACTATGTAGTCCATCTGACCTCAAAGTCATGATTTTCCTGCCTCCACTCCCCAAATTCAAGATTTATAAGTATGTATCACCATGAAAAGCATTTTATCCTAATTAATGTGGCAAAATTAAGAAGTTTGAGGGACTCATAAAGGATATAAAATGAAATATGAAGAAGTTTATATAAATACAAATTCCTATGGTATTTTAATAATCTTTGGGGGATGGAAGAGGGTAGAAAAAAGGTGAGCTTAATCTAGATCTTAAACAATGGAAAATAGAAGCCTCGTGAAGTCTGATAAAGAAGAAAAAAATCTGTGAAATATACTTGAGAAAATAAGACATCAAAAAGATACATCATAAAGATTGAATCTCTGGGCTTTAGGTGGAGAAGTAGCAAGGAAAGGGGAAGAGAAAGAGAGAGAGAAAAAGAGAGAGAGAGAGAGAGAAAGAGAGAGAGAGAAGACTAAAAATTCACATGCTTTTTAGCCACAGTTTCAGTTATGTAAAACTACATAACAAGTATTCCACTAGTTTATGAATGAGTTTTGATTCAAATGTTCAACATAGCAAAAAAAAAAAAAAAAGAAGAAGAAGAAGAAGAAGAAGAAAAAAGAAAAACTGCAGGCACAGGACAGGACAGTGGGGCACATTTTTAACCCCAGCACTTGGGAGGCAGATCCAGCAGATCTCTAGGTTTGAGGCCTGCTTTGTCTCAAAAGTAAGTTCCAGGTCAGCCAGACAGAGAAACCCTGTCTCAAACAAACAAACAAATAAAAACAACAACAAAAGAGGTAACACAGAGGTAAAAGATAAAAGAAAACTGAAAAAACTTAAGAATATTTCCAAAGTTTCCAAGTTAAGAAAGCAGAAATTGAAGTTTAATGTAATCATTCCTGTGTGTTCTCAGGAGACCGGACTCAGGGCTCCTCTCAAACTCTAAAGTATGAGGGAACTTAAATCCTTTAAACTAAAATAGGATAATATTTCCATTTAACCAGTGTACCTGTCCCTGTACAATTCATTTAAATTATGTCTACATTATTTATAATGCACGATACAAACCGATTGCTGTGGAAATGCCTGTTATACTAAATTGTTTAGGGAGTGGGTACAAATAAAAGGTTGTACACATATAACAGAGACACATTTGGTGTTGAAATATTTTTTCATACTTGATTGAACCAATTACAGAGCTTATAGTCCAAACAAGCAAGTATACATTTAGGATGTTTCCATCCTAAATAGACTATATTTAATATATATGATATTAAGTTCTTTAATAAAGCTCTAAAATAAATAATTCCTAAGAAATATGAACTTACGGGAGTTTTAGCTGTCATAAGTATTTGTGTTCCAGTAAAACTATGCATAACAATGATCCTTTGAAGCTAAACATCTTAAATATATATGTCTGCATTTTTAATAATTAATCATATCGGACTTCGAGAGTATAAGCCAAAAGATGGTACTCAAACCAAGATTAAAAGCCCCATATTTAAGAACCAAGTTTTAAAATAACAGAAGACACTTAGAAAGTCAGAAGGAAAAGCAGTTTCAAAAGTCCTGAAGAAAGGAAAAAGGAAAGGCAGAAGTAGGTGATCAAGGATGCCACCTCCATTGGACAAGCAAAGAGGACGAACAACAACATATGACAGCTGGTGATCTGGCTGCCACTATAACTACTTTACACACCCCACTATTATGTGGGAATTGATTTTCTTTAGATGTCAATGAGAAACCAATTTCCTTTCCACTTATTCGATAAACACTTCCACGATAGTAATTTCAAGGCTAACATAGCCTTTCGAATTAAAATAGATTAACCAAAGCCAAGTCATCTTCTTATATCCTTAAAACCTGGAGGACCGGTTGAGCTTCTTCCTTTTGTTGTTGTTTATCCCACAACTCAGTAAATATGACAAGATCTCCGGTATTCGTTTTAATTTCCTTTAATTGGACATATTTATTAGCCTAAAAGAGCTTTCATGTCTTCGACAGAAATCACGGCACCTTTGTGTTTTACCTTGCAGCCCCCATCAAAGGACTAACACGCTACAGAAGCTTCCATTGGTCGGCACCTGAGTCATGGCCTTTCCCCCTCCTCGCTTGCGGCTTACTCATTTTATAAGGCAAAGAGAAAGCACAAGATGAAAGTGAGCGAGATAAAAGAGGATAATAAAAGAAGTGAAGCTGAAAAGAGGTGGCATCCAACACTCCTGTGAACAATAAGAGGTCCTCATTCATAGTAAGGAGACACTTTGCTGGAAGTCTTCTTTCATGAATGCCGTAAAGTGCATAACCTTGGAAAGAAACGATGGAGTCAAACCGCTACAGGGAGCAGTTATTTTTCCTCCTGGGCCGATATACAAACTTAAACTTTCTTACAACACTCAGGGGTGATATGACAACGTATGGTCTGAGAAATGCAAAATTTCTACCATAAAAATAAGAATATGTGCAATTTGAAAAAGAATCAGAGGGTGACTACCTAGAAACCTGCTCACAGAGCAGGTATCATCAAGAAGGGTGCTCCGCTCCTATTTAAATCTAAGAAAAACACCAGTTTCCAATACTACCTAAAACCACGTTGTCCTTACAATAAACATCTGGAAACTTTCATTTCAAATTCCCCAACGTTTTCACACTTATTAAATTCTTATTAAAATTAATAGCAGCTTGCAAGGCATGGCAGCATTATAACATCCTTTTATTAAGAAAATGTGATCAATTGAAATAATAAAACCACTTTCCGTATATAAAAAGTAAGGCCAAGCATTATGTAGAAAAAAAACTATTTAAATTATTCCTAAGGAAATGTCACTCTTTTTCATGCAATTTGGATGTACTGGTGAGTTACTCATAAGGCAACATCATGGACATTAAAGATAAATATATCTGTATTATTACAATGGTCCCACAGGGCCAAAATTCCAAATGCAACCATTCATATATATCCTTTTTTCTAGCATGAAGTGGATTAAATGACTAAAATATTATATTGTATATTGAGCCATTGCCTTAGCTTAATAAATATCTGTTTATAGCCTAAATCTGTTTTAGAGAAGTGTCAATTTTTCCTATTTATGTAGTTTTTTGGTTGTATTGATGTTATTATCTTCCACTATAGATTTACACCTAAATATTTGTGTCTGTGTTTTGTTACTCTGCTTCTTTCTATCTGTGTGCCTCTATGTGACAGTCTCTCTATGTCTTTGTCTAAATCTCTGTACCTCTCTCTCTCTCTCTCTCTCTCTCTCTCTCTCTCTGTATTTGTGTGTGTGTGTGAGAGAGAGAGACAGAGAGACAGAGACAGAGACAGAGAGAGACAGAGACAGAGAGAGACAGAGAGAGAGAGAGAGAGAGAGAGAGAGAGAGAGAGAGAGAGAGAGAGAAATATTTTCTCCGTGTGATTTTTTTTTTTTTTTTTTTTTTTTTTTGGTTCTTTTTTTTTTTGGAGCTGGGGACCGAACCCAGGGCCTTACGCTTCCTAGGTAAGCGCTCTACCCGCTGAGACTAAATCCCCAGCCCCTGTGATTTTTTTTTAATGTTTGTATGTGCAAGTATTATTTTCCTTCTGGGTACGCTGTGTGTAGCCATTCTAGTTATGTCCTTTCTTTTTGCTTTGGATATATGTAATTTATAATTTTGTTTTCTTTTTCTTGATATAAAACTTAAGTCCTCCAAAAGTTCTCCCATATTAACCACTTTAGAGGGCATGCTTCGGTGGTTTGCAGTATCTTCACAATGTCGTCATCCATCAGTCCTCAGTCCAAGACGTCTTTATCATCCTACAAAGAAAAATGGTCTCCATTAAGCTGCTGTGCCCCATTTCTCCCTCCTCGGTAGCTTGAGACCACTAATCTTTCCCTGTGGCTTTTCCTAATATAAAGATTTTATACAAATGTAATCATGCAATAAGAAGCATTTACACCTGGCTTCTTTTATTAGAACATTCTCAAGTGTCAACCTTGAGGCAGCATATGTCTGAAGCGTTCCTTTATCATTTTGGAAGGAATCCTGGACTAGGTTCTTGTGTCTCCAGGTTTAATGCTGGGCATCTATGAACTGCTCTACAGAGGGTTCTTATGAACCTAGTTTTTTTCAATATTCCTTTTATCTCTCTCAGTATCCCATATTGGCTAAGCTCTTGCTCTTCTGAACTGATTTTCTCTGTGAATCCACAGACTCTTATGCACAGGTAGATGCTAGAAACTTGCCCAATACATTTTGTAAATTCATTTACAGAAAACTTGTCTTTCATGGGTTTGATTGTTTCCTTTACAACCTAGATTGACTCCAAAGTGTAAATGGAGGGCTCCCACAATGTTCAGCTTGGGGAAAAAGGAAGTATACTTTGCATTCAGAGTTTCTCCAACAAAGAAAATTCAAGAGAGCTCCATCGCAAAGTTCAACACACTATCAAGTAAAATGGCACTTTCAGAAGAAACTGTGAGATTAAAATAACATGTAACTTAAAAGTTTTAAGAAGGAAATATTTGCAAATTGTCATGTTAAATTATTTTCTGCAAAATATGTCAGAATTCCTTTTGAAACCAATTGTAAACTACAGGGAACACGACACCACACCTTTTCTCTCCCAAACAAAATATACTACCACCACCATATCCCTTAGGTAACACTGGCTACAAAGGGAGGGGATCGGGAGAATGTTCTAACAGATTCATTCCTGACCACATTAAAGCTTTGAGGTCATGTCCTGCTGTCTTTCACTTACCCTAGTGGCTAACTACCTTGAAGTCTGCATGTCCTTGGCTGACCAATTCCCCTAGCTGTGACATCTGGTCATTTCTTTTTCCTTTACTTGTCTGCAAGAATTTCCTCAAATATAATATCAAATCAAAATTATTTTCAATAAATGTTGGTGAAATTAAATAATGTAAAGTTTCCAGTTAAGCAGTATGAATTTCATACCATTTTATGAACACTGAAACTAAGAAGAAAAATAAAGGGAATAAACAAAATCTAAATTAGGGACTGGGGAGTTGTCTCAGTGGTTACAAGGACTTGCTGCTTTTGTCTAGGACCAAAGTTCAATTACAATTGTATGTTACTCCTGTCTGATGAGGTCCAGCATCTTCTTCTGCCCTCTGGGGATACCAGGCATGCACAAGGTGTATAAACATGCATGCAGGCAAAACTTTTAAACACATAAAAATAAATATTTTTTAAAAAAAAAAACACAGAATCTACATTAGAACATGATTCCTGAGCACTTCCTTAGAGAATGAGTTTATGGACCCTACTCGATCATTTCTTACAGGTGGGTAAAAGACAGACCTTCAGTGAGTCATTGGTGAACAAAGCCATGATATTGATGACAGTGTGGGGGCTGGGAGGAGAGATACTTGGGGAAAGATGGTGAGAAAAATGGTTCACTGAAGCAGCAACCTGCCTCAAATCAATTTCATGTTTTCAGCAGTAGTGTGGTGATGTTTCAAAGTAATCCTTAGAGCTGTGCCTTCAAGTTCCAGCAGTTGCACAGATGACCCTATACTCAAATATGGATATTATAGTATTAGGTATGGTTTTGTCAGCCTTTCAGGGGTAAACAGGAAAGAAGAAAAAAGAACTTCGAGAAGATGCAAATCGACACTTGTTGGACAAATATAATTTTCCTTTGGTTACCCTTCTGCCTGCTACAGCCTCCCACCTCAGAGTCAGTGCAGATAATCTCACACTGAGTGCATCTGGTTAGGAGACCATTTAGAGCTATTATAGTCAGTGTTTCTGTGCACATGGGTTAAATGGTTGTATATTTTTCTTTAGAAAAGCAAACAAATATTGTTTTTCCTTCAGTTAAGATAGAATATAACAGAACAAAATTCTTGTTTATCTTCTGTCTTGTCTATTCTGAAATCAAAAAACTTAGATGTTTGTGTAGATCAGTAAAAGAAATGTGTCTTAGGAAGTAAACTCTAAAAACGAAAGATATGTGAACTCATTAAATAGACAAAATGAGAGGCTAAAGCACATAAGAGGAAAATTAGAAAAAGGAAGAACTAAGTTAACCCAGTCTTTTTTTAAAAAGGGAGGGATTATAATAATTTTAACAAAAGCTGGATTAAGGGAAACCACACCAAGAATACTTCAAACAGTTGTTACTTTTAAAGCACTTGAAATGTAGTCACTCTAAAATTAAGACGCTCTATAAACATAAGACTTCAAACAGAATGCCAGAAATGTATGAAAGAAAAAAATATAAAAATAGTCTATTGGTAACTTTTACACTAAATGCATGTTGGTAGTACGTGAATAAAATCGAACAAAATAAATGATTGAAGTTAATTTCATTCAATACTACAACAAAATTATTGTTGATTATATGGATTTCATGATTTTTCTGACAGATCAAGTTTTTAAAATACTGGTTTTGGATAAAAGAATTTATCTGAAAGGTTATTTTCATTTTAAGGAACTATTTCCATAAAAAGAAAATATTACAGTTAAAAAGAAAGTGCACGAGATCTGTAAGGTCTCTTTCTTAAATGAAATGGAATTCTCTTTTATGATGAAGAGTAGATAGACAACAGAGTTTGAGAGATTATTATAACAGGGTAACTGAACAAGAAGCTGACTTCTTTGCAACCAGCTAATTCTCAGGAGGATTCACAAAAGCAAAGCTCTGTGATGGCCTCAGTTAAAAATGGTCAAAGCTCTGTAGTTTAAAAAAAAGAAGTGTGACTAATTGTTGAGCCAACTTAATAGCATTGTCTTCTACTTTATCAAAGGTACAAACAAGTTAGCTAATCTTTTATGAAGTAAAGACATGGAATGTGGATGGTCTGTACTCAATTGGCAGACTAAGCAAGGAGCATCTATGAGTTTTACCTATGTATAGTAGTGGTAGGTAGGCTGTTCAAACCAAGCAAAACAAAGTATACAGGAATTTCTTTAGCTGTCCTTGATTTCCCGAATTATGAGGCTCTGATAAATTTGTCGAAGTCAAACAGCTACAGGACCTACATGTTGAGTGTGTGAGAAAAAGCTTCTATATGTCGGGGTAACTTTTCTTCACATTGTGTGAAGGTGTGTATGTCTCTGTATTTTCAATTGTTAATTCTGTACTGGCAGAGAAATAAATGCTGGTAGGATTCTGGTATTCTCTGTTCTGTGGCTGGTAATTGGCCTTATATTTATTTGTAAAAACTTGTTCTTCTACACCTGCTCAGATACATCTATGCCTAGAGGTGGTCTAGAATTACATCAGATATTGTCTCGATAGTGATTGGTTGTAATAAAGATCAGCTAGCCAATAGCTGACACAGGAAAGGGAGGCTGCCATTTCCAGACAAAGAAAGTGACACAGGGAAGAAAAGCAGAAGCAGGAAATTCAGAGGCCAGATATGGAGGGTTCAGACACAGAGCGTTGCAGAGCAGAGAACGTTATAGAGCTACAGAGAAAGGTCATAAGCGAGTTAGTCAGGTTTAGAGTAGCCTGGAGAGTGCCAAGGCAAAAAGCCTAAGCTTTAAACTATATTAAAAGACGCTATGTCGTGTTTATACCACTGGCGGGTCTCAAAGTCCTGCTGCACTCATATTTATGGAAATAAATACATGACAACCCAATAAGAAAAATAGCTTTTCATTTTGTTGTTGTTTTGTTTGTTTGTTTGTCTGTTTTTTAAAGAAATAAGCCAGCTACCATCACTTGTGTTTGAAGACTCAGTGATAATAGAATGAAAGTCCTTATAAGGAAAAACACAAAATACTTAGAAGGTCCTTTGCAGGTTGTTGACAGGAGAAAGCGTGTTGGTTACTCCGGTGTTGGTATACTGCAAGACCAAGATGTATTTTATTTGTACCCCATCTTCTCCAAAGATAATGGAATAGAAGTTCTTTATGCCCTAAACATAAGTACAACCTGTTATCACACATCTCAAGTATCACTTATGAAGCACAGGAAGATTGTTTAACAATTTTGACAGGATTTAATGGAGGTGGGGCATAGTGACAATTTTGTAGTTTTGGTTTCTTTAACAAATACAAAAATATTATAAGAATATGGTTTCATTTTAATCTCAGATATGGGATATGAGGCTGTTTTAGATTATCCACAGCAGATGACTATGATTTGCCTCGTGCTCTAGCAGGAGCATGATTTTGCCAGCTGCAGATATTTTCTGTGATTTTTGTGGCCTCCAGGAGTGTTGATGGTTGCTGTGGGCATAAGGCTTCTTTGAATAATAGTGTACATATTTCCATGCTCCTCCTTCGAGGAATGCCCTCCTCTCTGCCAAAGGTAATGACTTCATAAAGATCAGACACAGCACAGGTCTAAAAATCAAGAGGCTGGAATCATGGGATGCTGATTCCTGGGATGCTCAAGAGGGGATCTGGAGTAAATAACTGAATTGATATGTAAATAAAAACTGGGGGTTTGGTCCAGTTGAAATGAGCTAGCATGGAGCGATTGCAGTTTCTTTGATCTTTTTCTTTTTCTTTTTTGTTGTTGGTGGGGATTGTTGGTTTTGGGTTTCTTTTGTTTGTTTGTTTGGTTGGTTGGTTTTGGTTTTGTTTTTTCATTTTTGTTTTTTTTTCATTTTTTATTGTAGTAGTGGTTGGTTGTTTGTTTTACAATTTTTTCTATTGAAAGCTGAGCTGTCTGGAATCTCAGAAAAGCAAACAGAGCCCTTCAAGACATTTTTTTAACATGATATCAGATTTTGGTTGGAAAGTCCATAGAGAGTGAACATAGCTCTTTTAGAATTTTTTAATAGTGCTTTTTGGAAGTTTTTCTAAATTCCAAGAATGAAGTACAGTGCAAACAGAGCTCACAGGGGAAATTTTCCTGAACAGAACACCAATGGCTTATGCTCTAAGGTCAACAACAGACAAATGGGACCTCATACAATTGCAAAGCTTCCCTAAGGCAAAGAACGGTCAATAGGACAGAATGGTAACCAACATATTGGGAAAAGATCTTTACCAATCCTACATCCGATAGAGAGCTAATTTCCAATATATACAAAGAACTCAAGAAGGTAGACTCCTGAGAGTCAAATAACCCTATTAAAAATGGGGTACAGAGCTAAACAAAGAATTCTCAACTGAGGAAAATTGAATGGCCTTGAAGCACCTAAAGAAATGTTCAATATCCTTAGTCATCAGAGAAATGCAAATCAAAACAACCCTGAAATTCCACCTCACACCAGTCAGAATGGCTAAAATCAAAAACTCAGCTGCCAGCAGATGTTGGCTAGGATGTGGAGAAAGAGGAACACTCCTCCATTGTTGGTGGGATCGCATGCTGGTATAAGCATTCTGGAAATCAGTCTCGAGGATTCTCAGAAAATTGGACATTGTGCTACCTGAGGATCCAGCTATACCACTCCTGGGCATATACCACAAAGATGCTCCAACCTATAACAAGGACACATGCTCCACTATGTTCATAGCAGCCTTATTTATAATACTCAGAAGCTGGAAAGGACCCAGATGTCCTTCAACAGAGAAATGGATACAGAAAATGTGGTACATCTACACAATGGAGTATTACTTATCTATTAAAAACAATGATTTCATGAAATTCTTATGCAAATGGATGGAATTAGAAAACATTATCCTGATTGAGGTAACCCAAACACAAAAGAACACATATGGTGTGCACTCACTGATAAGTGGATATTAGCCCAAAAGCTCAGAATACCCAAGATGCAATCCACAGACCAAATGAAGCTCAAGAAGAAGGATGACCAAAGTGCAGATGCTTCAATCCTTCTTAGAAGAGGGAACAAAATACTCACAGGAGGAAATATGGAGACAACATGTGGAGTAGAGACTGAAGGAAGGGTCATCCAGAAACTGCCCCACCTGGGGATCCATCCCATATACAGTTACCAAACCCTGACACTATCATCATATGCCAAGAAGTGCATGCTGGCAGGAGCCTGATATAACTGTAACCTGAGAGACTCTGCCAGAGCCTGACATACACAGAGGCAGATGCTTGCAGCTAACCATTGGACTGAGAGAGCTGAAGTGGTTTGCAACCCCATAGGAAGAACAACAATATTAACCCACCAGACACCCCACAACTCCCTGGGACTAAACCATCAACCAAAGAGTATACATGGAGCGACCCATAGCTCCAGCTGCGTTTGTAGACAGAGGATGGCCTTACCAGGTATTAATGGGAGGAGAGTCCCTTGGTCCTGGTAAAGCTTGATACCCCAGTGTAGGGGAATGCCAGAGTAGGGAGGCGGGATGGAGTGGATGGGTGGATGAGGGAGCAGCCTCACAGAAGCAGGGGCAGTGGAGATGGGATGAGGGGTTTCCAGAGGGGAAACTGGGAAAGGAGATAACATTTGAAATAGTGTGTGTGTGTGTGTGTGTGTGTGTGTGTGTGTGTGTGTGTGTGTGTGTGTTCTAGCAGCTATCTAGAGAAAGCTGCCTAAAGAGAGAACACAGGTCTTTTAGAACGTTTTCTAGTAGCTATCCAGAGAGAACTGCTTGAAGAGCTAACAGGGCTCTTTTAGAATTTTTTCTGGTTGTGTGATTTTTGAACGGAAAACCCAAGAATTGTTTTTGGAATTTTTTTTAACACGATTTCTTATTTGGTCAGAAAATCCAAGGATTTTTAGAGTAGCTTTTGTTACTTAGGTCATAAAATCCATGTGCTATCCAGAGAGCCTTTAGAAATTTTTGTAGCAAGAGAGCTATATCAACAGAGAACTGTCTGGAGCAGAAAGCTGTCTCGAGCAGACTACCACTACAGAGAGCTGTCCACAGAGCCATCTTGAGAAGAATTCAGGTAATCAGCTTGGACCAACAATTTGATTTTGAATCATTCTTTTTGGTGTCCCCAAACACCCCTTCCTCAAGACCTCCAACTAAGTCGAGGTTGGTCCTTGGGAGGCCAGAAAAGGAAAGAAAGAAAGAAAGAAAGAAAGAAAGAAAGAAAGAAAGAAAGAAAGAAAGAAAGAAAGAAAGAAAAGAAAGAAAGAAAGAAAGAAAGAAAGAAAGAAAGAAAGAAAGAAAGAAAGAAAGAAAAGAAAGAAAGAAAGAAAGAAAGAAAGAAGAAAGAAAGCCTGATAGCTCAGACCAGACAAGCCCCAAGGAACTTGACATTCTCAGCAGGATGTAGTCTAACAATAGCTTTGCCTCTTTTCCTTTCTATCTTTTTTCTTTCCTATCTAGTGTTGGGGGGGGGTTGAAAGGGTAGAAAAGAGGAAGAGAAAAACGGAAGACAGAAGAACCCACCAAGTAGCAGAAGACAGCTAAGTAGGACTTGCAAATTCAGAATTCACTGAGAATTGAAAACCTTGCATGACCTCCCAATGCTGGTGAATTACCAATTTCTGATTGGGTAAAATTATTTGCATATTTGCTATTTAAAGAGAGAGGGAGGGGAAAAAGGCACGGAGCTAGTTTGGGTTGAGAGTAAGCATCTGGAAGGGGTTTGTAGATGGGAAAACGTGATCGAAGAAAATTTTATAATAGGAAATTCATTTAAAAACAAAAGCATGATATAATTACCCTACGTTTGATAATATGGGAAAGTAAGATTTTTTTTGTTTTCATTTAAAAACAAAAGCATGATATAATTACCCTACGTTTGATAATATGGGAATGTAAGGAACTACAGGGCACAAACTGTCAACAGATTTTCACTATCCATTGAAGAAATTGTGAGTCCCAGAAAGCCCCTTTAATATACAAGCATGTATGTGCTTATGGAAAATGGGTCTGGAGTGAAGAAACAATTACACTATAGCATCCTAGACAGTATAGGATGGTTTTGGTCTTTAGGTTCAAGGCTGCTGAATAGGGTAAGAAAATACTGGTTGTTATAAAGTCATCATCTATTTGTATTTACATGCATTTTAAAATATGCTCAAATAAGTTAACAAGACCTTATAGATTTTTCTTTTAGTGTGAAATGTATTGAACACAAGAAAAATGCTTCCAAGGACAGCTTCAGGACCTGTTTTCACTCAGTAGCTTTGGGTAGAGAATATTGAGAATCAGCCCTAAAGAGCACCACGGAATGGTAGAGAAGATAGAAATCTGGTACTAGAATTGTAAATGGACAGGATGCTACCAAAATGCCATAGACTGCTTTGAACTTGGAAAAAAAAGTCAGAAAATACATTGTTCTACATAAGGTAGTTGCAATTTGCAGAAGTTTGTGCTTAAATTCCCACTCATCATGAGATGGGAGTAATTTTTCCATCAGTCCTTGGGGAGCCACTAGACTTACAAAAGGATGTCATCAAAAAGTGTCTTTACCACAACAGTGAGTGTGGCTGCTACAGGCAGAACTGGGGGATATATGTTGAGAGTTCCAAAAGCATCAACTACAATCTGTCACTGGCAATCCTTGAAGTTCAATTTACCCCATCACTGCTTCTTCAAGTTGATGGTCCATAAAAATTCCTTCAAAAAAAAAAAAAGGCATGGAAGTCTTACAAGAAAAATAACGGGCGCTTCCAACAGAAAGCGTAATGGGGCAAGCGGTAGTTCTCACTGTTGTGGTTGATATTGAGGCTGTAATTGACATAGTACATTTCCTCCTGCTTACCAGCCACTCTATTGACTGTAACTACCTTAGGCAGTATCTGTGCTTGTCTCTGAGAATTATAAGCCATGGCTATTACATCCTTCAGAAGCCCATTGGCATTTACTGTTAAATACAAAGTATTGGGAATTCATGGGAATTTATAATCCCTATGCATATGTTTTTCTGTCTTTTACACACAGCACAAACTTCATCTCCTTGTTATGAGTTAAAGCTTTATCAGTACAGTAACTCCTTTAATTGCTTATTAATATCACAAGAAGTCAGAACAACTGGATAAGGTGTTGAGACTACTACTGAGTCTCCTGTTAGAAATGCCCAATGTTACAACCTAAAATAAAAATTAAAACAAAGACAAGATGTTTAATCTAGCATAGGGCACAGAAAGAAAAGTTTCCCCAAATAGGTTACCTGAGGAGAGTGCATAAAGCCACATTGCATTCTATCCCTACCTGTGAACCATGTATTCTGACTGTCACAAATATTCACCCTATAATGTTTACTGGTTCAAAGTCATGCCAGTACCAGGTTTACAGGATGGTACTGAAAACTTCTAGGGCTATACTTTGCAGTGTTTTAAAAAGGAAACACAAAGTGTTGCCATGTTTCCTGTCTCAAAGTTAAAGGATAACACCATGTAAACCCCATGTTGATATGTCTCCATGAAATTTTCAACTATCTAGACCAAAGCAGCATCACAAGACTATGTTAGCAATGTCCCATCCAAGATAAAAATAAAGGGGACGGGGATAGAGATACAGCTCGGAAATGTAATGCAATTTTAGAAAAGAAAGGCAAAGCCTTATTTCAATCCTCAACAGAGGGGAGAAGGAGATGGAAGGAAGAAAAGAGAGAAAAGGGGAGACTGGAGGAGAAATGCACTCTTTACTTTCAGTGCACATATAAAATAGAAAATAAGCCTGCCTCTGAATTCATTGCCACCTCCTGTATTGTATTTATTCTTCCCTTGGTCTTAAAGTCTCTCTATAGATAGTTTTCTTAAACTCTAACCTTGCCCTGACTGGGCTCCAGGGAATTTGGTCATTGACATTTATGATGAGTCTTTTACAGAATGCTTCTTTATCCTGGTAGACTGTCTGACTGACCCTTGACCCAGTGTCCCTTTCACAGGAAACTTGTTTATAATCACAGACACACTTGTGGCTCTCGTATGACCTTTATAGACCTTATTCCTGCCAAAGGAGCCTCTCATTATGAAAGCCTGGCCAAGAGAAAAGTTCTACTATGTCAGTTGGGTAGCACAAGAAAACACAAAAGAGATGTAATTATGATTGACATACACAAGAGTCAGAAGGGGCACTTGTGAGAGACAACAGGAAAGTCAGAGAAGCATGGCGGTGGAGCTAGCAGATGTGGAGATGGAGGGGACAGGCCTGGAGTCTGCATGCTTTACTGAGGTTCAGGGTGGGTTTACTAATAATAATTCTCATTAGTGGGTTTACAGAAACCAGGAACCTACATCGTGAGGTTATGCTATGACTGGAAGGTTATCTCTGGGACACATCTATGCAGGCCATGTGCATTGTGGAGGTCAATAGGACAGGTCTAGTAGTCTGTGTCTGTCCCAGAGTAAGGTGAGTCCCTGGAAGCAACTACAGAAAGTAGATGTCCGAGTCCTCCAGGCTGAGGAACTGAAAGTCTGTCAAGGATTGGTAAAGGCTACTTCTGAAGTGATGGGAGACTGTGATGTCTGCATTCAAAATTGAATCCACGATGAGAAAAATTATGATATTCACTCTACCTGGATTTTTCCCTCCTCAGTTTATTCAAGTGAGGATGGCAAGATGCAAAGAAAGTGAAAGGTGATGAGAGACAGAAAAATATGTGTGCCCCTGACCAGACAAGCATTATGGGTTCCTGGTGGGTCCTAAGGGGCTCAACCTTGCTGACATTCACTGGGAGAATATGGAATTTGCCTCTGAGCTAGTCCATTCAAGGAATGCAAGCATGGGCTTTATATATTTCATCCCCATCCATTGTTCACTAAGTGCTTCTCCTCATGGCATTAATTCTCCAGCATTCCCTATCTGTCTTGGCAACACCTAAAGCCCTTAGACAGAGGGACTGTGGGAAACATTGGCATTTAATGAGAGGCTGGTGTTAAATGTTATATCGCCCTAAGTAAGTATGTATGGTAGCTCTTTAAGTACTGGAAGGAGAGAAACTCAATTCATGAGGCTAGCCATTTTTCACATCCCTGTGGTACAAGAAGAGACCCAAGCTCAATCAACACTAACAGTTGCCACCACGCTGAACACATTGTAACCAACATCAATTTATATAGCTGTCGATGGTGACTTCAAGCAGAAAGCATGAGTTTTTCAAGGAAAATGAGACCAAACTTGCTATAAAGCAGAGATAATTCTTACAGTTATAGCATGGAGCCATATCTATAGCATGGGTTGTTTTTTTGTTTTTGGGTTTTGGTTTGGTTTGTTTTTTTTTTTTTAAGTTCAAGCAGTGGAATGAGCTTGTTCAAAATCCCAATCTTAGGGTTATATGCTTTGCTAATTTCTGAAGGAAAGCCCTTAAATCCAATGTTGGTTTTGTCTTCCATATGACAAATATAATCCTTATGTTAGAATACAAGTAGCATGCAAACATGTATAATAAATATACAAAATCATCTCTGTGCATTTAGACTACAATTTTGCCCAAAGAATGTGACCATTCTTATTTAAAGCTTCTCAATAGCAAAGTGTATTTTGAATCATTTTCAGAAGGGCAAATTTAACATGAAACTCAAGCCAATACCATATGGAACAGAGAATGAAATGAATTAGCATATTATTAATTGCATATCATTAATTTTCAAGGACAACTACAAATTAGAATAACTCATTCATTTATAAAAATGGAGCTTTTGTATGGGGAATATCTTCATGTCTCAGACAGGTTATCCGTTTATTACTGTTAAAATATTTCCTCACATTCTCAGTTCTCTGAAGGGTGCTGTAAAGTGGGGACAGATGTTGAATGGGAAGACTGAGAGTATGTGAGCTACAAACCTAATACTATAAATCAGGGAGAAAAATAGCAATCAAGAAGCAGAAAAGATTGAGGAAATCCAATCTGCGATGGCTCTAACACCCACTCCAGATACATACAGAAGAGAAAAAATAAGTGTAATGGTATTAGTCAGGAGAAAGTAAGAACATTATAGCAGGAATCTATTTTCATCCCTTCAATTGCCTTCATTATTTAGCAGATGTCAGTGAGGCAAGATTCTCTGTAAAGTACTAGTCTTGAATTGTTTGCAACATACAGACAATATGTTTTGCTCTGTATTGACTCAGAAGATGACTTGATCTCTGCCTAGGGCTCTTACAATCTGGTTGAAATAGTCAAAGCAATTCAAACATAAAAATGTCAGCCAAGGAGGTTATTAAATCTCAAGAGGCACAGGGGTGCATGTAATGTTATTAGCTTAACCCTCTATTGATGCTAATTAAGCAGAGAAAACTTCCATTTTACCTCTGCTGGCACTGCAAATCAAAAGGCCACTGTTTAAACTATGTTGATCTGTGACCTTGACGTGACATGCGATGTGATAAACTTGTAAGGCTGCCTATCAGTAATTCAAATAAGTTTAAATAATCAGAATTGTATGCTGTTGACCTGTGAAGGCTCTCAGTACTTGAGAACCAAAATCCATGGTGATTTTCAGATTGAGAAACTATCATGTTGCCTGCACACAGGAATGGGTCAATTGTCAAAAGTAAATCTGAGATGTCCATTAGCTAAGGTTCACCTCCACAGGTGACTTTCTGAAGAATGTTTGAGCAAATCAACAATAAATTCTTTACATGATATAACTATGGCAGAGTCCATCTATGCATTATATATATATGTGTGTGTGTGTGTGTGTGTGTGTGTGTGTGTGTGCGCACACACATACACACTTTCGTGAAGTTGTTATGTAAGTGATGCAAGGCTGATTCTATTTTCCAAAATAGTAACCTTTAGAACATTTCTTCAACTTTATAACTAATTCATATCTTATGTATTAAAATAATATTCTAATTTTTAGGATTGCTAAAACAAAATGTGGTAACACTGTGTTGTGAGCATGAAAATTTGAAAGACCTTAGACAAACCAGTAAACTATGACTGAATACTATTATAGTCCCTAGAAATAAAGGGACTAGAGAAACATAAAACATTGGTGAGACTCACAGATGTGCCAGAGTCATGAGGAAGAAGCCTTGTGACAAAATCTGAAAGAGGAGGACCAGCCACTCACCAAAACATGGCAGGTAGGAAAGCTAGTAAATTAGAGTACTCATCTTGGTCTTTAAGGCTCATACTAATTCTTCATATTGACTGAAACCAACCAGTAGCCAAGAAAGTCACAGAAACATTCACTTCCTAGATCCCAGAAGTGAATATGCAATGACATAGCTAGACAGAAATAGACAAAAACTCAATGCTATACATTATCAGCAAATGTTCACTTATTAAATATATGATTTCTGGTCTCATGTAACAAAATTATACAATTTACTTTCTATTTCATGTCTATCTCTTTTCTTGTGTGTGTTTTTATTGCAAAAAAGTGACTTAAGAACCAACTTTAACTTACAACTAATTATATCTACAAAACACTGTTCATTTTCATTTTCTTATCCATAAAATATTTAATACGCCACAGCTCCCTGCTCCCAAACCCCGTGGTTGAGAGAGCTCATTGCCCAGACATGTGGGCACTCCTGAGACTGCAGAGCAGGAGAGACCAAAATTTCTGCCCACCTTTGCCCACATTCCTGGCCCAAGAGGAAACTGTATAGGGCCTCTGGGCACAGGAAGATAGCAGTAGTCAAGCTGGAGGAGCCCTGTGGTCCAGATTGCACCGGATCTGAATGGACCAGGTCAAACAGCTCCCTGCACCCAAATCCTGTGGGAGGGAAAGCTAGACCTTCAGAGGGGCAAACACACCTGGGAAACCAGAGGAGACTACTCTCTGCCCACATTTCTGACTCTAGAGGAAAACACCTAGCGCCATCAGGGCCTCCTGCTTACAGGGACCCAGAAGTAGGGGCAGGCCCTTCTGGTTGCTGCCCTCAAAGAGAGCTGAAACGTAGACCCAAGGAGCTATTTCACACCCGAAACCAGAGGTAAGACCAAATTTTCTGCTCCAAGTGACCTGCCTAGTGGACTCAGGACACACGCTCACAGGAACAGTTGAAAGCCAGTGGACAAGAACGACTACCTGCCTCAAAGCAGAACACTCTGTTCCCATAACTGGCTGAAAGAAAACAGGAAATCAGACCTACAGCACTCCTGACATACAGGCCTAAAGGACAGTTAAGCCACTGTCAGAAATAGCAGAACAAGGTAACACCAGAGACAACCTGATGGCAAGAGGCAAGCACAGGAACCCAAGAACAGAAACGAAGACTACATGGCATCATCAGAACCCAATTCTCCCACCAAAGCCAACACTGAATATCCAAACACACCAGAATATCAAGATCTAGATTTAAAATCACATTTGATCATGATGATGTAGAACTTTAAGAAAGATATACAGAACTCCCTTAGAAAAATGTAGGCAAACACAAGAAAAGAAGTAGAAACCCTGAGAGAAGAAAAAACAAAACTCCCTGAAAGAATTACAGGAAAACACAGTCAAACAGATGAAGGAATTGAAAATAGAAATAGAAATAATAAAGAAAGCACAAAGGGAGACAACCCTGGATATAGAAAACCAAAGAAAGAGACAAGTAGCCATGGATACAAGCATCATTAACAGAATACAAGAGATACAAGAGAGAATCTCAAGAACAGAAGATTCCATAGAAATCTTTGACAAAACTATCGAACAGAAAAAGCTACTGGCCCAAAACACAGGAAATCCAGGACACAATGTGAAGATCAAACCTTAGGATAATAGGTATTGAAGAGAGTGAAGACCCCCAAATCAAAGGACCAGTAAATATCTTCAACAAAATAATAGAAGAAAACTTCCCTAACCTAAGGAAACAGATGGCCATAAACATAGAAGAAGCCTACAGAACTCCAAATAGATGGGACCAGAAAATCGACTTTTAAACAAAAGTCATCAAAAAAGATAAGGAAGGACACTTAATATTCATCAAAGGAAAAATCCACCAAGATGAACTCTCAATCCTAAATATCTATGCTCCAAATACAAGGGCACCTACATACATAAAAGAAACCAGTGAATGGGATTCTTGGCGGGAAGGCAGTAATGGGGGAGGATGGAGAGGGGAACAGCCATATAGAAGGAGACAGGGATGGGTTAGGGGGATGATGACCTGGAAACTGGGAAAAGGAATAAGAATTGAAATGTAAATAAGAAATACCCAATTTAATAAAGATTGGAAAAAAGTATATGATGCATATACAAAAAATATTTAATATGCTTTATAATTTTTTATTATCTACCAAAGACAAGCTCAATCACGTTAATGAGGGTGAGATCTGTAGCTCCATTTTTACAGATCAGCAATTACTGTAACATCAAACATGGCATCCAATGTGTACTCTTTTTTTTCAAAATGCCTCCTCTTTCACACATTTCACTGTGTAAAACGTACTGTGAGGCTACCAAGGACAGAAACAAATCCAGTTGCAGCTTTGACTAAACAAAAGACTTCAAGAAGGTACTGAGATGGTCAAAGACCCCAACCTGAGGAATACAGACTAATAAGAAAGAAGACAAATGAAGGGACGGTATAAGAGGGTAAGCATATTTCTATCCAAGTCTGGGGGAAGTCACACTCAACCTGTATTTAAAACACTATCTTTCTTTTAATTAATCTCTTGGATCTGTATTATTTTCATGGCATCATGTGTCTCTATTTATAATGATGAGTCATGTTTCCTGAATTAAGTTGCCAACTGCTAGACTTGGTGTTCCTAAATACATATAGCTTTCTGGGCTGAGAACATTGTTAAAACTCAACAACCTTTTTTCCTGGGTTTAATTTAATTCATTTCTTACCTATCATTTTTCACAACTGAAGAACCATCCATGCCTTTTTACCCTCATTCTCTAACTCTATAATCTAAAGCAGAGTACATTCATAATTCATAGTACCTATTCGCTCTGCCATATAATTTCTGGAAGTCAGCCACTCAAATTTAAACTGAATTTAATCTCCTTACATGGACTAAGTGAATAGTAAATATAAATTGAAATTCTTATATAATCAAGTAAATAAAGTTGAACAAATGAAAAATTGTTGTAAATTATTTCGATCACCATTTTCTGAACTTTTAAGACATTCAAATAGGTTTTCAAATACTCATATACACATAACTTCATTTTTTGAATGTAGTATATGTGCATCATAATTTTAATTTTGAATAAAGTTCCTTATATATGTTACCATGCTATAGCTGCTCACCATATGCATAAAATCAAAGTTAATAGCTCTCTTCCTTACATCAGAATAGTCTTCCCTTAAATTAAAATAGAAATGTCTCTAATCAACTCAACATTCTCTGAAGACAAACTGAAAACTTAAATCTTGGGATCACAAAAGATTAACATTTAAGAGTTAAGAGTTCTTTTTCTTTTTCTTTTTCTT
Organism: Rattus rattus; assembly: GCF_011064425.1. NCBI lineage: Eukaryota > Metazoa > Chordata > Mammalia > Rodentia > Muridae > Rattus > Rattus rattus. The sequence continues at coordinate 41,568,998 of NC_046164.1, read as the reverse complement.
TTCTTTTCTTCTTTTTTTTTTTTACTATATTCTATTTTATGCTGCACTCTCTAGAACAGGTCCAGAAAGGGCCAAAGTTCTGTCATTCACATAATATGCAAGAGTTTTATATCTATTTTCAGTCTATGGAAAAAGAGATTTTACAAACTTATAATACTTTCAGCACCTTTACTGTGACCTCTTTATTATATGCCAATCTTACTCTAAATATAGCTCCTGTTCTGTCTTAGCCCTTTAAATCTCAATATGGACACTGAAGCCTTCCAGACCCATAACATCTATGAAGAGTGATTTTCCCTCCCTTAGTAATAGTTCCTCAAAATGAAGTGGGGTCTGGAAGTCGTGTACCCACCTATGCTGGGATTTGTGCTATCTTGATCATGGGATGGTCTTGTTCAAGTAAATACAGGTGCTGTGATATTATGATTGTACCTTCTTCAGCTCTCCTCTTCATCCTCCAGTGCGCTCTCTGCCTTCTCTGCCACATTGTTCCCTTAGCTTTTGTAGTGGTTTGGGAGTTTAACACAGATTCTCTGTTTAGGATTGAGCTGAGCAGTCTCCTGTTTACAGAAGAGTTGCTTCCTTGCATAATTAACCATTGCCTTGTAGTTGTTAATCTTAATTCTCAACCTATGAAGTTATTCAAGCACTCACAGGTACATGCACATACTTGTGTTTCCATGGAGATGTTTAATTGAGTATGAAAGACATCCTGAATGTGGGTGATGTGAACCCGTGGGCTGAGATCTTGTGATAAATGTAAAAGTGAAAGCAAATTGAACACACATGTTCTACGTCCTAATTGTAGACACAATGCAACCAGCATCCTCAGGACCGTGATGCCTGCCTTCCCCATGAAGGACTATAGTCCATCTTAAGTTGTGAGACACAATAAACTCTTCTCTACCTCAGATGTTCTCGTCAGGTATCTGTCACCAACTGTGAAAAGAGTCACTAGTCAGGAGAAAAAAGTGCATTCTCATGAGACAAAATGGTACATATTGTTCCCTAAATAAGGAAGTTTGCATCTTTATGATTGTCTAAATCAATATTTTTTCTCAAATTTTCCTTCATGTCCTAATTATGCCACATGGTGCTCTCTGTCTGATTACAAATCTGAAGGTGCTGATATACAAAATAATTGGGGTATTTTGAGGCCTTTTGCTTTGTCTTCTTATGGTTTGTTTTGTCCCTTTCGGCTGCCAACTCTTAGAGGTTTACTCTTTTCTGAAGAGTAAATGGAGGAGAAATGGATGTGGGAGAGAGAGAAGGTGGGGGAGCTAGGAGGAGAAGAGGGAGAGGATACTTTTCTTGGGATGTATAATAAAATGAGTAATTTTCTTTTGGAAAAATGAACTTAATAAATATATCGACTCCAACATTTCTTGTTGATTATTTGCCAACCCATAATTTATAAAACTTTCTAAAATCTGCACTTTCAGACTCAACATTCTTTGGATGTAACAGATAGTCTACATCTACAACTATATAATAATTATAACAATAATTATTATTATAATATTTCTTTGCTAGTCTTAAATTTAATCTTGTTAAATTTTGCTGTCACTTAACTCTACCATAATGTGATGAACAAAGTCATAATTGTTGATTATTTTCTATCATTGTCTTTCAATGCTGCTCCTCAATCTTTATATCTACTGTCTAACTGCTGGCTACTCTCCTCCATTCCCTTTACTCTTATTTCTTTGTAGTAACTCATCTGGATTGTATCTTAATATAGATTTGTTTTAAGTCCAGGGTTGTGACATATTTTGGGGTATATAGATACTTTAGTTGTGATTACTTGGATTCTCCATTAAGGAGTTAGCCATGTAAAGTATCACTGACTATCAACTGTGAAAGCAAAAGACAAGATAGTGGGTTGCATAAGAGGCACTAGTTTGAAATAAGGATTGATTAAAATGTCTGATAACCCAAAAGGGTGACCCAGGGTCTAAAGTAGTGTTTCACTGAGCAAAATAGCATGATCTGTGTACCAGAGTCTTGCTCTGTTGCCTCGGAAACACCAGTACAGAAAGATAACCTTCACTGTGAAGTTCAAATAAACAGAAAGAAATGCAGATCAGGAAGAGGGTCTTTCATTAACCATATCCTTCTAGCTCAGCAAACAATCTCCCCTGAGTGAGCATCTGAACACTGTATCTCTACGTCTGCAACCTCAAAGTACTGGAGTTACTAAGGGACAACTTCTGAAGATGAGTTAGAGGTAAACAAAAGACCTTGGCACAGCAATTTACTATAAGGTTAAAACTGCTCCCTTCTGCAATTCTCTATTCTAAATTTTATATACTCTCAGGCATCAATTATAGTGGTCACAGTATCTCTCCTGAAGGTCAGATTCAAGCCCTAAGAGTGTTGTAATCATACTTTCTCATAAAAGCTTTTTCTAAATTTGTCTAAAACTATACTTTGATAAGAAAAATACTAATGGGTATCTAAATAAATTTAGACTGCTATCCATGTTATTTCTTGCTTCCATTACTATAAAAACTCTGCATCCTGTTAATGACTTGGCCAGTTATCCCTGATCTTATTCTTCTTAACTTCTGGTTCCTGGATGCAAGGTGTCTATGTATTTAAATAGCAGCCACAGTTTGCATTTCAAAGAGACCTTTGCTGAATCTGACAAGCAAAACCCTTTTGAGGACCAAAATCTCTAACTTACAGAGCCAAGAGTTGTAAATACATTATAAATGGTCCTCCGGTACTTCACTGCAAGTAGTGTTAAGTGGGAATACCCCTGCTTCTACTCCTTTCTTCTGAGACCAAGTAAGTCTTCCTACAGGGAATAAGCACCTAGGTGGATTCAATGGTTATGCCACACCCTTGTTTGCGCACTCATCCACAGGAAAAACTCACTTTGGCTTGTCTTAGCTGTGGCTTTTATACTGTTCGATTTATTAGGCTAAAGAGTGAGATACTTATAGAAAATATAAGCCATACTTCCACCAAGCGATTTCTTGGCCCTTGTCTCATGTCCTGACTTCCTTCACTGTTGTGTAGGACCATTGAGCAAGTGCAATCTTTTTAAGAATCATTGGCTAGAAACTAAACCTTACCTATGCTTCTGGGTAATATTGACCTATTACTATGGGGGAAAGTGATGATGTTGTCAGAAGAAAAGGGACTAAGATTGTTAACCTGCTACCAAATATCTGGTTGATTATCTCAAAAAAATGTCTCAGTCTAGAATTTCACATATCCATTGTTGTTAGGCTCTGTGTTACATGGTGTTTGTGAATGATGAGACATTCAACATTTTGGTCAAAAGTAAGAAAATCTATACTACAGTTTTCATGTATCTAAAATGAAAATGTGAGTGTGTCTTATCCTCTGGTTTGTATAAATGCAAACTAAGATGCTGTTTCTCTATTGGAAGAAAAATAATTTGCTCACCAAACCACTTTGTGCCTTTAGCAATGTGTAGCAACAGTATGCATGGTATGGGAATTATAACTAATACTCTAACTTTGTTGAGACTTATGTAATCTGTAGCAATTTCTCAATGTCTATTTGTATTTTTTAACAGGGGTAAGATTTAAAAGGCTATAGTAGGACCCTGTAAGGTTTTAATGCAGGACTACATTTCATTGTTGTTGTTTTTGTTTTTTGTCTTTTTTTTTTTACTAATGAGAGACAGCATTAGTACCTTTCTTTGACATTTATTGAAAATCAAGGATCTAGTATGGAGAGTCCCCAAACCCTAATTATAAAATTTTAAATTGTACTGCTATAGACTGAACTAATAATATTTAAGCCTAATGACTTAGAAGAGCAACACTAACCTACCTCACATTGATTAAGATCACAATTAATATCATCAGTGTATGACTCATTCTAATGACCATAGTATAATAATCATGCTTCAGCCCACTTTGCATCAGTTACAAGTGATTTCTTATATCTGATTCTCAAAACATACAGTGTCTTAGTTAGGGTTTTACTGCTATGAGCAAAAACCATGACCAAGGCAAGTCTTATAAAGGACATTTAATTGGGGCTGGCTTACAGGTTTAGAGGTTTAGTTCATTATCATCAAGGCAGAAGCATGGCAGAACCCAGGCAGGCATGGTGCAGGAAGAACTTGGAGTTCTACCTCTCCATCTGAAGGCTGATAGCAGAATACTGACTTCCAGGCAACTAGGATGAGGGTCTTAAAGCCCACACCCACAGTGACACACCTCCTAATAGTGTTATCCCCCGGGTCAAGCATATACAAACCATCACATTCCACTCCCTGGCCCCCATAGGCTTGTTCAAACATGAGTCTATGGGGGCCATACCTAAACATAGCGTAATGCAAAATACATTTAGTTCAACTTCAAATGTCCTCATAGCCTATAGCAGTCTCAACATATTATTCTTTTTTAAATATTTTTATTGGATATTTTTATTTACATTTCAAATGTTATCCCCTTTCCCAGTTTCCTGTCCATAAACCTCCTATCCCACCCCTTCCCCTGCTTCTGTAAAGGTGTTCCTCCACCCACCCACCCCTTCTTATCTCCCCACCCTGACATTTCCCTACACTGGGGCATTGAGCCTTGGTAGGACCAATGGCTTCTCCTCTCATTGATGCCCAACAAGGCCATCCTCTGCTATATATATGCAGCTGGAGCCATGGGTCTGTCCATGTGTACTCTTTGGATGGTGGTTTAGTCCCTGGGAACTCTGATTGGTTCGTGTGGTTGTTCTTATGGGGTTGCGAACCACTTCAACTCCTTCAGTCCTTTCACTAACTCTTCCACTGGGGACCCTGTTCTCAGTTCAATGATTGGCTGTGACCAACTGCCTCTGTATTTGTCATGCTCTGTCAGAGCCTCTCAGGAGACAGCTATATCAGGATCCAGTCAGCAAGCATTTCTTGGCATCAGCAATGTTGTTTGGGTTTGGTGGCATTCTCTGGTATTAAAAGTCCAAAGTTCAAAGTCTCTTCTGAGATCCATCCAATAACAAAGAAAGACAAAGCAAGACAGGAAACCAGTTGGACAAACTCTGAACTTTGCATCTCCATGACTGAACCAAACTCTGCATCTTCATATCTGATGTCAAAGCAGTCTTTAGATCTCCAACTCCTTTTGTTCATCTTTGTTGACTGCAACAAACTTCTTTCACCTGGCTGGTCCCACTCCGTGTTAGCAGTGTTTCTCAGCAGATAGACCACAGCACTGGCATCTTGAACATCTTGGGATCTCCAAGGCAACTTCTTGTTTACAGCATCTTGTTTCAATGTCTGAGATCCACACATGATCTTCTGGGCTTCTCCAAAGGGTTAGTGCCACTTCTCCAACTCTGTCCTCTCTAGCACTCTAAGCTCAGGTTGATCCACTCCATTGAAGCTGCTATTTTTAGTGATCATCCCATTGTACTGGCATCTCCAATACACTGGGGTCTTCTCTTGCAACTAGGCTTCATCAATAGCCTCTCATAGGCTCTCTTCATGGTACCAACCCTCTACTCCTTTGCATGACCTCTTCAGTTCTGGGCTATCAACTGCATCTGGGACTGTACCTTCACCAATGGCCTTCTGTGACCTCTCACAGTGCCTAGCCTTAGCTGTTCTTCATGATCCCTTCATGCCTTCAAAACTAATATCACCTGGGTGACTCTTACACATTACCAAGTACAGCAGTCACATGAGGTACGACCTTTGCTATCTCTGGAACACAGCTTCTTTGTGCTCTCAGAAAACACTTTCCAGGTTTCAACTCAGTGATGCTGGGCTCTTCTTAACCACTACTAATTTCTTAGCTCTAGCTAACCAGTGTCAATCGTCCAAGTAATCTGTTCTATTCTGGACCCTAAAACCAGAGCCATGTGGCCAAAGCTACTGAACTGCTGCTTGCAGGAGCTGGAACTTGGCCCCTTTGTTCTAGTGCATCATCTCCAGCTTTCTGCTTTCCAACTCCTCCACTGTCGAAGTTCAGCTGTCCTGAAACTTGCTCTGTAGACTGACCTTGAACTCAGAGATCTGCATGCCTGTCTCCTCAGCACTGGGATTAAAAGTGTGGTCAACCAAGCCTGGATTTAAATTTTTCTTTACCTAGAACTTGCTCTGTTCTAGACTGGCCTTAAACTCAGAGATCCGCTTGTCTTTGCTTCCTGGGATTAAAGGTTTGTCCTACCATGCCTGTACTAGATTTAGCTACTTGGGATCTTGCCACAAGGTCACTCACTACTCCCTTAATCCAATTTAATATTCTCAAATACAAGATTGAGCTCCATTTCACTTCCTGGTGCCCCTTTAATACTCAAACCATATATTTTAATATTTTTCCTTTCTCTGCTCACTAAACTTGTTTAAAATACTGTTCATGAGACTGAACCTGAGAACAAAGTCTTTGATGGGAGTTTCTGAGACTTCCATTGTCAATGCAATTATTCCAAATCCCTTCACGTTAGCCTCAGGCAGACTCTTCAGACAGGGGCAAAAAGTAGCCACATTCTTCACCAAAATACCACAAAAACAGTCTCTAAGTCACATAATGAAATTCTTCACTGAAACTTCTGGGGCCAGATTCATACAATTCAAATCACCCTCAGAAACAAAGTCTTCCATATTTCTACCAGAAGAGCCCATTAAGCCCCATCTAAGCATTCCACTGCTTTCCAAATCCAAAGTCACAAAATCCACATTCTTCTGAACAAAAGCATGGTCAGGCCTAGCACAGCAATACCCTAGTCCCTTCTGTCTTAGGGTTTTACTGCCATGAACAGACACCATGGCCAAGGCAAGTCTTATAAATGACAACATTTAATTGGGGCTGACTTACAGGTTTAAAGGTTCAGTCCATTACCATCAAAGCAGGATTATGACAGAACCCAGGCAGACATGGTGCAGGAGGAGCTGGGAGTTCTACATCTTCATCTGAAGGACTTCCAGGCAGCTAGGGTAAGGATCTTAAGCCCATACCCACAGTGACACACATACTCCTACAAGGCCACACTTCCTAATAGTGCTACTCCCTGGGCCAAGCATACACAAATCATCACACATGGGTATTCTCTTTGTCTAATAGACAGTCTACCATTTATCCGGCATGTGACTTGCTAGGAATGGACTAAGGGAAACATTATATGACATATATGCTATACTATATTAAATTAGTTATTTTTCCTGGCAAAGATGAACTTCTCATGAAATGAGAGAAAAAGATCTAATAAGTGCTAGGTCCAGAAATTAGACAAAAGTAATTACATATTACTGTAACTATATGTTTATTCTCCACTCCATTGTTCTTGGTTTCTGTTGATCATATCTACTGAGCACCTTATTGGCCACCTGTCTATTTTGTTCCTTGATGAATTATGTTTTATTAGTCATCACCACATCTTGTTGCAAGTCAGTCCCCCTAAGATGCTTCAAAGTCACAATAATTTTGACCTATACTTTATGAAATCTATGTCATCACACACTTCCAATTATTTCAGACCCTTTTTTGCCATCATAAAGCCAAGTTGGATGACAACCTCTTTCAGATCCTAAGACAGAGAGTTAAGACTATAAAAGGTGCTTTGGCAAATACAAGTTAAAAGAGTGTGTGTGTGTTTGTGTGTGTGTGTGTGTGTGTGTGTGTGTGTGTGTGTGTGTGTGTGTGAGAGAGAGAGAGAGAGAGAGAGAGAGAGAGAGAGAATTCCAGTAAACTTTTAAGGGAGAAACCCCTATTTACCATATAACTTCAATCTATTTGATTGGATATGCAAATGATTATAGTCAGATGAATTATGGTTAGATAAATGCGAACTAAGAAAATTGATGTATGCTCTAATCTGTCAATCAATATAGATAACTACCTAAATTATGCTGCTTAGCATCCAAATCCTCATCCTCCTACTAAAGATTATAAAAAGAAGTCCTAAGAGTGGTTTAGACCTTTGAGTATCTTCGCTCTTGAAACCTACTTTCTTGTAGTGTATTCTAAGCTTTTCTATCAGTTTGCTACACTCACAAATGTGTGTGAGATTTTCTTTCATGTATTAGCCTTGCTTTTCTTCTTTAATCTTTTATCTCATAAATACATCCCAGTCCTCCTGTTCCACTCTACCTTCCCTCTTCCCTAGATCCACTCCTCTTTCTTTTCCCTTCAGAATAGAAAAGGCCATCCAGGCATTTCAAATGAACACAGCCTAACCAGATACAATAAGATTGGGCACAAACCCTCATGCCAGGGCTGGGTAGTGTAACTCAATAGAAGGAAAAAGGTCCTAAGAGTAGGCGATAGAGTCAGAGACACCCCTATTCCCACTGTGAAGACTCCCACAAAAACACGAAACTGACACAGAAGTCCTAGCATAGACCCATGCTGTCTCCTTGATTGCTGTTTAAATCTCTGTGAGCCCCTGTGATCCCTGCTTAGTTGATTCTGTGGGCCTTGTATGCCTAATGTCCTAGATCCCTCTGGCTCCTACAATTCCCTCTCCCCATATTTCTCAAAGTTCTCTAAGCTCCAAGGGGAAGAGACCTGATGGAGCTCTCCAAATTGGGTTCTCTGCCTAATGTTTGGATGTGAATCTCTACATCTCCTCCCATTAGCTGCTGGAGGAGGTTTCCCTCGTGACCATTGGGCTAGACACCAATATATAAGACACCAAGAATATGACTAGGAATCATTTTATTGATTTTTTTTCTATCCTAGGTTTCTGGGATATCCAGCCTTGGGTTTCTGGTTATCTAGCAGTTTAGGGCATGGATTCCCTCTCATGGAGTTGGCCTCAAATTAAACTAGTCATCAATTGGCCACTCCTACAAGTTCTGAGCTTCCATTTTCCTGACACATGTTTCAGGATGGATTATGGGTAGAATGTTTCATGGCTGGATTGGTACCCCAGTTCCATCATTGAAGTCAATTGGTTACAGAAGATTTCAGGCAGGTTCTATGTTCTCCATTAGCAGGAGTTCTCACTGGAGTCACCCTCAAAGGATTCTGAGGGTTCTACTGCACTGTTTTCACATCACACCCAAAATCCCTCAGTTCCAGTAATCTTTTCCAGTACTCTCACATTCCCCTTGTTCCCATCCCTACTCATCCTGAGCCCACCTGCAAATTCTATTCTATTTCCCCTTTCTAGGGAGTTTAACACCTTCCTTGTTATTTAGCCTTTCTGGATCTGTATTGAAGCATGATCATCATTTACTTAACAGCTAATATCCACTTGCAAGTGAGTGTATACCATGTTTGTCCTTCTGGATCTGAGTTATCTCACTGAGAATTTTATTTCTAGTTCTATTCATTTGCCTGCAAATTCCATGAGGTCAGTTTTTACCAGCTGAGTAATACTCCATTGTGTAAATGCACCATGTTTCCTATATCCAATTTCAGTTTAGTGATATCTAAATTATTTCCAGTTTCTGGGAGCTATGAATAAAGCCACTATGAATATATTGTGTGTGTGAAATAGATGGTGTAAAAAAATATGACTGAGGGAGAGAGAGAGGAGGGTAATGGAGAAGTGAGGAGAGTTTTAGAGAAAGAAAGAATGTGTGTGTGTGTGTGTGTGTGTGTGTGCATGAGAGAGAGAGAGAGAGAGAGAGAGAGAGAGAGAGACTGTCTGTTCACCATACCTCCTAAGGTACATATCACTGTCATGTTTATTTTCTCTATGACTTCCACAATAGCACTCAAGGTTTTTAATGTTGGACTCCATATGATATCGACTTGATGTCAGAGTAATGATATTACTAAAATAACCTCTACTGAAGGTCAAATCCATAGCTAAAATAAAAATGTAGTTTGTGCCCAGCTCGCTCCTCTATTATAGGGAAGGATGGCAAGTATTTTTCTTAGCAAAGTGTGTTGATTGTTTCTCAGAGAGTTGATTTCATGAAGGCGCTTGCAAATTGATTTTCTCAAAGTTGTTCTCGATGCCTCTTTTGTGGCAAGTCTGATCTGAGTTAATCTATTACCTTCTGTATTGCTATGACCATAACTCAGATAAAGCATAACACATTTTCATTTTGTCTTTCCATTATTTTTGCAGTAAGTCAATATAATCTGAGGCGAAGCATGCCATGCTCAGCATTTATTGATCTGTCAGTTTGCTCATTGTTTACATCAAAACACCACTTGTCAGTTTGGTCGTATTACAATTATCTTCTCATATAGGAAATGACAGCTTCAAAGCACAGCTATGAGTCAATTCCAGGGCAAATTACTCTTAAGATGCTGGTACAACATGTTTACCCTACTTCCTCTTGCTAGGCATGGATGATGGATGACTTTCATATTCTATCAAAAACTGAGAAAAGCATATATCTATCCTAACTAGACTCCACTTTCTCCAGTACAAGAAAAATGTATTTTAATTTGTATCACATTACATGCTTACACAGTGGTTGTTCAATAGACAGCGATCATTATTAATACTAGTTCAAGCACTTGTGCACATGTTCTGATAGTTAACAGGAATCAATTTTGGTGAAGTGGGATTAAAAACGAGAACATAATACAGCTTGGAGCAATGTTTTTGACTCTCATAGAAACAAAATTTATTTGGCCTTTGATAGTTCTCACTTTGCAGACATTAAAAAAACCCTTTTGCTCAATGCTAATCTTCATTTCCTGGGTCTTTAATACTCTGATTACTGTATTTCTAGGGAGCACTATTAACTCTTAAAAGACATGAACATAAAAGAACAAAACAAACAAACAAAAAGCTTACTCTCCTCTTCACAAACTTTTATCTTTTAAAGCTTTAACTTTTGTCCTTGCATCCTATACCTTGATAATTTAATCTCTAATTCAGCTGACAGATGTGTATGTTAACTGCATTTTCAATGCTGGATAACATTGCTCCTGACAGCCTTTTTAGCACAAACATCCTCCACGTCACCATTGAAGATGAAGGTAACATTAAACTCTTTCTCTGCTCAGTGAATGTTCTCTTTCTGGACCTCTTCCATATCAGGACCACCCACATGAAGCTTTCATCTCCTAGGAAATTTCTATCCTTTTACATATTTTGGCACTACAGATGAAATTGCTTTCTATGTCACTGTTATGCAATAAGCCAGTTTCATAACTGCAGTGTTGGATCGGTTGATTCATTGCAGCCTCTGAGGTCACAGGTTTGTGTGATCTTTGGTAAATTCCTATGATTCCTGCAGCTTTCTTTTGGAAATTCTAAAAGCAATTCAAACCCTAAAAGTTCTGAAGATGAATTTAACTCTATATTTTTCCTAGTAGTACACACACACACACACACACACACACACACACACACACACACACATGTTTGCATGCAGGTGTGTGAGTGTGTGTGTGTGTTTGTGTGTGTGTGTGTGTGTGTGTGTGTGTATGGAGTACTATTACATGAACATATAAAACAGGTTACTCTCCTCTTCACTAACTTCTATCTTTTCAAACTTTAACATTTGTCCTTTCATTATATATATCTTGACAGTTTAATCTCTAATTCATAATACCACTGTACTGACAGAAGTATACATTAACTGTATTTCTAATGTTGGATTACAATGATATCCCTCATGACCAAGCAAAGTAGTGAACTTATTATACATCAATGCTCAATAAATACATGTTGGAAAAGTGAATGGAAGCAGAAAGGATGCATAGATTCACTGGTTTAAGACTTCATATAGAATACTTGGAATTTATGATTTGTGCTATTGAGAACCATAGCTACTCTTCTGCTTTGGTTTGAAAGTAACTCACTTATTTCTAAAGCATCCCAGTAAAGCTTTTCTAGTAAACAGTGTTGCCATTATGCATACATCTACCAGTCCAAATGGCAACTTTTTTAAAGTAACATAGTCACTTGAATTCTTTCCTTTAAATATTTTAATGGACAAATTATCATAAAAGCAATTTCTTTCTTTTTTTTTTTTTACTTTTTTCTACATCTTTATTAAATTGGGTATTTCTTACTTACATTTCAATTGTTATTACCTTTCCCGGTTTCCGGGCAAACATCCCCCTTCCCCCTCCCCTTCTTTATGGGTGTTCCCCTCCCCATCCTCCCCCCATTACCGCCTTCCCCCCAACAATCACATTCACTGGGGGTCCAGCCTTGGCAAGACCATGGCATCCCCTTCCACTGGTGCTCTTACTAGGCTATTCATTGCTATCTATGCAGTTGGAGCCCAGGGTCAGTCCACGTATAGTCTTTGGGTAGTGGTTTAGTCCCTGGAAGCTCTGGTTGGTTGGCATTGTTGTTCATATGGGGTCTCAAGCCCCTTCAAGCTTTTTTAGTCCTTTCTAAATTATCCCTCTGTGCAGCATTTAATGTATGTACTTACCCACCTAAATATTCTTGAAGTAGGGGTTAATAATATATGAAATAAATTGAATTGTCAATACTGAAAAACATAATAAAATAGACTTTTAAAGATAATGTTATCAATTTGTGGGCAATGTAGTCCCTAAAGTAATCTACACTAAATGGTAGCTAATTGGTGACTTGAAAATAAATAAGTAGGAAGAAAAAGAATGCGAATAATAAGACAACTAGGTAAAGAAGGAGAAGTGGGGAAAGAGTTGGAAGTGAGAAATAGCTCAAGGTTGTTGTGATTTGAGAGAGCACAAATATGTTACCACAAAGAGTAGTTACAGTTATCCGAATAGTACAGTATGGCCATAGTTAAAGTATGCTTAAACTGGTTATGATTTTGAAATGTCTGAGAATTCACAGGAACACTGGTTTGCTGTTCTTGGATCTTAAAATTGATCATGGCATGTGCTTGAAAACACTGAGAAACTTGCTGTTTTCTACTTTATGTCACAATGATAAAAGGCAGCATTGTTGCTGAATAATCCTTCTGCAAAGTAAAGATGTGGCCAAGTGAACAGGAATCCTAGTTTGTGTATGAAATATTCCCTGGAAGGTGTATTGAGGTTAGAGATGCCCCTCGTTTGCTAGGTAGCTTTGCCTTACTTTACATTTTCACTGGTGATGTAGAAGATAAGGCTTGGAACTGCAGCAATACACAGGAATGCTTTTCACCTTTTGACATTTCATCACTGGTCTGAAATTCTGTGTTTTACCCTGAATGCAATCATGAAAGAGTGTCCCCTTGCAATTCGCAAAACAGTTCAAGTGCATATTGCTAATTTTTTTCTAGTTTGAAAGTATCTTGAGCTAAACATAAATCATTTTAATCAGTGAATAAATATTTAGATCTGAAATAACCCATAACAGTAACAGATATGAATCTTCCCATCGCCCCATTAACACAAGAGCTCAGGAAATTCCCTCTGGCCCACCATGACTCTATTTCCCCCAAAATGCAAAGGAACTTCACCCGTTTTCAATATAAGAATGGATAAAGTATATAATATAAATATAATTGAAGTGAATAAGAGATTAGGAGGGAAGCTCAAGAAGTTGGAAGACCAAAGAGTGAATGCTTCAGTCCTTCTTAGAAGGGAGAACAAAATTTTCACAGGAGAAAATACAGAGACAAAGTATGGAACAGAGACTGAAGGAAAGGTCATCCAGAAATGGCCCCACCTAGGGTTCCATCCCATAACTGTCACCAAACCCAGTCAATATTGTAGATGCCAAGAAGTGCATGCTGACAGGAACCTGATATAGCATCTCCTGAGAGGCTCTGCCAGAGCGTGAGAAAAGAGTCAGATGCTTTCCACCAAACATTGGACTGAAAACAGGACCCCTAATGGAGGAGTTAGAGAAAGGACTGGAGGAGCTGAAGTGGTTTTCAACCCCATAAGAACAACAACAATATTAACCAGTCAGACCCTGCAGAGCTCCCAGAGACTAAGCCACCAACCAGAGAGTACACCCATGGCTCCGGCCACGTCTGTAGCAGAGGATGGCCTTATCGTATCAATGAGAGGAGAGGCCCTTGGCCCTGTGAAGGCTTGATGCCCACATGTAAGGGAATGCCAGGGCAGAGAGATGGGAGGGAGTGGGTATGTGGGTGGGGGAACATTTTCATAGAGGCAGGGGGAGGAGGAAGGGATATGGGGATTCCAGAGAGGAAATTGGGAAAGGGATAACATTTGAAATGTAAGTAAAGAAAATATGCAATAAAAAAATTTTTAAGAAAAAAAAAGAGCTTAGGAGGTTACAGTTAACATTATAAAAACAAAATTACAAAGAATCCACCAGTATAGCTCAGATATAACCACCAAGCTTTCAGCGCAGTGGAACAAACCTTTACTCTGGCTTTCTGCTGTATGTACTTCAGAGACTCTGCACACCAGCTTTTCCCTTAGGAATTATATTTGCCATTCAATAAGCCCTTGGGGAAACATTTCAGACAGATGCTGTCTATGTACCTGTCAACATTACACTGGGCCAGGAATGGATCCTAACAATTACACTGCACTTAGAAAATTCTCCCCAAATTCTTCTAGGAAATAAATCATTTCATACTCATCCATTTTTATCATGTGGGCAATACTGTTTATTCACTAGAAAACACATTACAACCATACTTTCCCCCGTGCTTAGAATGTCTTCTTTACCTGGACCCACAGCCAAGAAGGCTGTTAAGCTGTTAAGAGGATTCTAGAAATGCTTTTGGATGGGAGGAACAGCAAACTGTGGTACTTAGAGGCAAAGAGTGGGCTGTTCATGCATAAATGAATATCTCTGAGAAAGCTGTGCTTAACATACCCATAACTTCATCCGATTCACAAAGATAAGATACTGTCAGCACCTGCTGGTTTTAGCTTGAGTTTCTTAAAAGATTTTATAAATCCAAATCAAATGACCATAAATCTAAATTAATAGGAGAAAACCCAAGAGACGGGGGAAGGGGCAAAACTTCATATTTTTAGGATAGAAGCTTACCTATGTGACTGCATCTGATCCATTCATTCTAAAGTAGAACTTTATACTGAGTAGTAATTTAATTCCTAAAATGTGGTTTTAGAAAAGGAAAAGATGTTTGCCTCTATTTGGTATTGTAGATTCTCCCAGCACTGCCTGTGTTTCCAGGCCTGTGCCTCCTTCCTTTTCCGTGGATTCCAGTTCCCTGGACTCGTTCTCTCCAAGCTCCTTCCTTAGACTGTATAGTGTCTTGGCAACCCATCCTCCTACTGGATCATTCCTCTCTGTGCTTTAGTACCCTTTGATTCCACTTGTGCCTCTTGTGTTCATAGAGTAACTTGGTAACTCCTCCTCGCCTTGTGATATAGTTTCAATCTGAAAGGTCTCTCAAAGGGCCATGTGCTGCCACCACCCTGTTATTGGGAGAGAGAGGACCTCAAGAGAAGATGTCCTGTCCAAGGGAGTTAAGTCATTGATGGTGAGTCACTGAAGACCATGTGATGATCCTGGATTCTTCCTGTGTTTCTCCTTGCTTCCTGTGGAATTAAATAAGCAAGAGTCCTCTGCTGAGTGTTATAACCCTTACCCCTACATACCCAAAGAAACAAGGAAAAGGAACTTCAGAAACCATGAGCTAAAACTCTTCTTCCTTTTAATTTGATGTCTTCGGCATCTTATCACAAGCAACAGAAAGCTAACAATTCTCTATTGAAGAGATTTTCTTTGAAAATCCAGACTAATACAGTTTTAACCCTTGCATAGTCTTTTGCTACACCATGTTTTTAAACACTGGGTATGAAATTAGGCTCCTAAGTCTTCTGTAATAAAGTGTCATAATCTGGTGATTCAAAAAACTGCAAATTTCTTCTCTTCCCCGTCTGCAGTCTAGGATATGTAATTTGTATGGCAACCTGATCATCCTCTCCTTGCAGGCTACAGGGGAGGATCTTCAGGTAGTTACAAATTTGTTCTGTAGGTTTTGTTTTTGTTTTGTTTTTTATTGGCTCATCTTTTCAATTGTTACTGTCGAGCTTATATTCCTTCTGCTCATTGATAAGGTGTCAGAGTCTGCATTCAAATCCCTCTGCATCATGGTACGCCCATTTTCGCCTACTCTTCAAAGTCTAATATTATTGGATTTAAAATATATACTTCCATAACTTTCCTGTATTTTCTTTCTTATAATTTCACCCTCAAGAGTTACTTCTCAGGCTGGAGAGATGGCTCAGCAGTTAAGAGCATTGACTACTCTTCCAGAGATCTGAGTTGAATTCCCAGTAACCACATCGTGGCTCACCATCATGTAATAGGATCCGGTGCCCTCTTTCAGTGTGTCTGAAGAGAACAATAGTGTACTCATATAAATAAAATAAATCTTTTTTTAAAGTTATTTCGCTTTACCAATATCTGCTATGAATCATTACAGTCCAATAGTATTCCCTAAGGATTACAATTGATGAGTGTTTACTATCTGCTGTCTGCACCTCTAAAAGAGATTTCTAGAACAAATAGAAAATGTACTCAGACACTTTGTAAGCTTTCAAGAGAACTACACATAAGACCTTTAAGCTTCCAGAAGTATCTTCTAACATAATATATGCAGTGTACTACAATAACCTCTCAAGGTATCTGTAGAATTTCAGTCCTTCAGATCACGTGTTAACTGGATGGGATGAATGAAAAGCTGGCTGTAGAGCTAAACTTTATTTCTGTGCTTTTCACAAAATGAAACTTTGTGAGCAAAGAATACTACAAATATTGAAAACCCTTTACCATAGATATCTCTGGAGGGCATCAAGATAGTTTCTAAGTACAACAAAATGTGGGTTTGCAATAAAGAATTGATGTGATTAAGTCATCAAATGAGATTTTAAAACAAGTGCTTGGCTCTGCCCACCTTATCTTCAGTCAGTACTTACATATTATAGCCCTAAGTAATCAAGCTGTATTTCTTTTGGAATATAAGAGATTTACATCAAGACATAGAGACCTTCATTTACAGTTAGCTTGAGGTAGTGGGGATTTAAACTATGTTTTTATAGTGTATGTACTATAAACCACATTGCCTTGGACCAACCATCATCTTCCAAATAGAGGATTAGATCTCAGAAGGATCTAGAGAGAAAATTACTTTTCTTGTGCCATCTTTGGACAACTTGGATTTTAACATAAGTTATATTTTATTTTAAATAGTCCTGGCTAATAAAACCATTATGTACTATAATTTCATAATTATATTGTGCAGGCTCCATTATGGATTGTAAACTTCCAGAAGTATATCCACCCAGCTTTTATTAGCCTTGAACCTTAAAAGATATTTGCTATGCACAGTTGAGCACTGTTTATGACATGTTAATGGAATATAAAGCATTCAGATATAAAATAATAATTGGTAATAAATAAGATATTTTCTCTTGTCACTGTTAAATACTTTAAAAATTAAGAATTTATTGATTCTCAAGAAAAATAAATGTAATCAATAGGCTCACACTTGGGCCAGCACCCAATGGCTTCAGAGGGTCTTTGGAAGCCTGGCAAGGATTCAATGAGCAGTTCTATTAAATTCCATATGTCCCTTACATTGTCTAAAGAATGCTAAAAGTAGTAGACTGTGAGTAAGGGAGTAGATGCTCCTGTTACCTCAGCTTGGTTCATCATACCATCAGTGAAAGAAGAACATTGTCTTTTGAATCTGCTAATTCCCTCTAATTTACATTCCGAGTTACAGAAAATGCTACCTGTAATTGGGTTTTTCTTGTGGAAAAAAGCAGCAATGTACCATCTTCCCAGTCCTGCTATAGATGCTGGTAAATGGTAAAGCTTTACCCTCCAGTTCACTGAGCCTACACAACACTGGGTTCAATGCTGGTGCAACAGACCAACTGGTCCTCAGGTAGAAACCTTGCAAATGAGTTCCCTTATGGGAACATGGTATTCTAAACAAAATTTTACTCTTCTATCTCTTTCTCATTTTAGAGGCCACTCTAAAGCACCAGTCCTTTCCCAATGACTAAGAAGAAAACTATTCTCATCCTGTATATTCCTTATTTGCTGACCATCACAACACTCTTTAATATAAATTTCTATCATTGAGAAGGAATCATCGTGTCAGTCAATTATTGATATGTTATTTTAATGCATTTTCTATTGAGGTCCCAGTGAGATTTTTCTCGAAGCATAGAAAAAAGTTCATCCAATACTTTATATGGAAGTCAAAAAGATACCTGAAAACATTTTGAAAAATAAAAATAATGTGGGAGGTATGTAATCCACAGGACAGTAGTAATTACATGATATTACTAGAGGAAGATGCATACAGATCATTTTAAAAGTGAATTTCATAATCATATCGACATTCAGTGTATGATCAGAAGATACGTGTGACAGCCCCAGGACAAGCACTGTGGATCCCAGCACCGCAGAGGGCATAGGACCCAGAAGGAGGAGGAAGAGGCAGCTAGACACAGAGAACTAAGAGACAGAGATGCTAAACTTACTACCACTGGCACCAAGGCAGCTACCCTCAACTGAAGCAAAGAGCTTAACCTCAAGACTTACAACACATTCCTCATTTACTCTCGTGTCTCACTTCTACTTGGAAAAGGAGTTAAGACTCAAAAACCTAAAAATAAGTTTCCATTGTAGGGACAGATTAAATCACATTACCTGTTGCCTCTTTAGTCATTGGCTTAGGAGGAATGTCTTAACCCAGGTGAGATAGTATCTGAGCAATTCTATTATATACCAGCTTCGTCACCTAAATATATTCTATTATCACACCAATGTTTCCTAGAATAAGAAATAAAGCTTCTAAGGCCACCTCCAAAGCCACAAATCATCAGTATTTTACACCTCCCTGACCCAGTTCTCCAATGTCCTCCTCCTCGCTCCTGTTGTCTCTCGATGTCTCTGTCTGCTCTTATCTCTGCCTAGAAAGCCTGTCTCTTCTTTTGTCACTTAAAAATCACTATCACAGAGGAAATTTTCCTGATGCTGATTACAGGACAGCGATTCAAGGAGATAATAGGAACAAATAGGCACACAGCAGTGTCGGCACCAAACAATAACACTCTGGAGTAGACTTCACGCCATGCTATGATAGAAGCATTCTACACCTATTGATCAACTTATCTGGACAGGCACACTAAAGAAATCGGTAGTAGGAATAGCTCAGTCTCTAAAGCAACTGACTAGTAGGCATGGGGACCAAAGTCCTGATCATCAATACTCTCATTAAATGAGCGGTGGAACCTGGTTAGTGGTAAGACAGAGGCAAAGAGATAGGTCCCTGGAGTTTGATGACCAAATATCCTAGACTACTTACCTAGGTCCTAAGCCAGGTAAAGACCCTTTCTTACACAAAAGATGGAAGGTGTCTGTGAAATGACACTTGAGGATATCCTCTTACTCCTACATGCGTGCACACACATCAGTATACACATACCCTCCCATAGGAACTTGAATACTCAAGCACACATACACATAAACAGGCACAAATAGGAACAAAAAGTCTCACTTAGTAATTAAGTAGAAGCCAATGAACTCACTTCAGGTCTCCTTGATAGGAGCTGAGTTACTGAGCATCTTCCACAAGCAGCCTTACTCCAAGGCCATGCTCTCAACCAGCAGTACCCATGATGCTCATCCCGCTGAACAAAACAAAACAAACAACAAACAACAGCAACAAAGAAGTTTTTACTTCAACATGTATGGGAAACTAAAGGATGTTCAGGATAATAATCAATTAAAGGGTCACACACGCTCTATCCCTGTCAAATACAAAATTAAATGCAAACACTATTCACACTACTTCCCACTTCCCACTTAACTATAAGTTTCCAATTGCCCAGCTTAATGTGTTACCAACCTTGCTATCATTTCCTGTTTCTCCATGCAGGTCACGGGGAGGCTCTTGGGGCTTGGGAAAGTGCTGGGCAAAGCTTTCAGCTCCAGGAAAGGAAGAATATGAACGTATTATATTCCTTAAAGTAGAAATTGTGAGACAAAGTTGAAATCCAATTGAAAAGACTTTCAGGGCCCTAATTGAGATATGTAGGAACAAGCTTCTTTCAAATCATTATGGATCCAGAAAGGCAAGCAAGCAGGATGGTTTTTAATACTTGTTTTGTGCAAATTGGGCTTTAAGCAGACAGGAATACTGCAGATGCTACCTTTTCAGCAGCAGAGTGGATGCCTATAGGTTGCAGCCGTGTTCATGTGTCTTACTTTAAAACCATGGCAATCACACATTCGTATCATTTAGTCTCCTGAGAATGAAAGATACTTTTACAGCTGTGCCAGCCATTTCAGAGCCATTTGTAGAATTTTCTGAGAATGTCCCACGTGCCCTGCCCTTCCCTTCCTGGGGGCCCTCCCACCATCTCAGCAAGCACTATCATACCTTTCTTATATTCACTGCTCTGCACCCTGTCTTCTTTCCTTTCTCTGTTGTGTTTTATTTTGTTCTGTTGGTTTGCTTTTGGATTTTATTTTCTTCCCCACTAACTTACAAAGGCAGGGACTATTCTGTCCATTTCACACCGCATTCTTTGTGCTTTGGACCAGAAATGATAGGAACCAGCTGACTACATCATTATGCATAGAGTGATTCAACATGTATTCATTCACCAAATATTTTCTAATCTGTAATAAGATGGGGAAAAAAGGAAGTTGAAAGCACACTGATCCTGTTCATTATCTCGATAGTCTAGTCAGGTCATTGTAGATGTTATATGCATGCATAAGATATTATGAGAATAGTCAGGAGAGAAACACTCTATATTGAGGAGATATAAGACAGTGTCCAGCAGAAAAGATCGAGGACTTGGTAAGTCACCAGTATGAAGGGACGAAAAAGATGTGCCACATGAAAAGGCCTAGAGCTCATGGACCTGAAAATGTCTGTCAGAGTAGAAGCATTTTATTCTAAGGGCAGTAGAGCACCAGGGAATAAGTCTCAGGAAAAAATATAAATAAAATATTTTTAAATCCCAGCTGCAGAAGAACCCCTCGGCTACACAAGCTAGGTTGGAGGAAAAGCTGACAGCTGACGGGAAATTGATCATTAGCCAGTGTCCAAGTAAGGGAGGTTGATAATCCCATTCTAAAGCTACTGCTGGGAAATTACAATGAAGTAGCAATAGATTTACAAACTGTTGAAAGCATAGGATTCACAGAACTTTGGTATCTATTCCATGTGGCCGTTGAATGACAAGGTTTCTCAGAGACACTTTCATCAGTCACAACCAACTTAGCTTCACATATAGGGTTCTTCATGCCCCCTTCCCAAATCACTTTTATTTTACTTTTTAAATCTTATTTTAAACATCTACATCAGAAAACACACTTTTGCCCTTTTGCAACTTCTACAAACAACTCAGAGATCACTACCCTAAGACGATTTCAAAATACCAGGTTCCTTTCTTTCTTCCTCAGTTTGCACATTTCTTATAAGAATGTGGAAATTTGAGCTTCACAACCCACAGGAAATCTTCCGTGGGCATGTGTTTTATTGAATGCATTCAAATGATCCGAAATATTAGTTACAGAGCTGAGATATGACTCCTTCAAATTTGCCTACTACATTTTCGGTGGCTTTGTCTTCCCCTTCATGAAGTTGGAATGAAGCCCAAAGACAGCGTCCTGCCTAGCTGAAGAAAACATACGTCCAAATGAAACACTTGGTATTAAGATCTGATTTTCATTATCCACAATTATCTTTTCTTTTGCTGTCAACATTTAATGTGGATTTGAAACAAGGTTTCAGCTTGCTTCTTTTATTTTCATGCACCGTTGTTTTAGAAGGAAATAGTCAGGTGCTCCATAAACTGAATGACCACAGTGAGAAATTGCCCAGAGTTCAGACTTCCTTGCATGAACACGGAAAGCAGCGTGAAGGGGATTCATGAGATCAAAGGCATAAACCAAGATTAGGTAAAGCATCAGTCCACTAGCTCCACACAAGCACTGTCATGCCCTACACTGTTCACACATAAGAATGGAGAAATGTACAGAGTTTCTACTAATGAAATGGTTAGAAGGAGGAATGGCCTCGTGGAATGTAGATTTTTCTTCTCATCTATCTGTGTTTCATACACTTGCAAAGTTCTTGAGCTCAAAACATCAAAACCAAATCAGATGAGGAAACGGCTCCTTATTATTCCTCTTTCCACTGGTTCCTCTTATAAGCATTTGATTTCCAAGTACGCTGGGGCTTTGTTTTTGGTTTTGGTTTTTGGTTTTGTTTTGTTTTGTTTTGTTTTTTTACAAAATAATGAAGTTCACGTCATGCTTTTTATATGATAATTTTACAGAGACAAATGTGCTCTACATTATTTTGTTAGCTATATTCTAGTTTCAACCATGCTGATTACATGAGGGCCACTCAGTTCAGAGTGGTTTTAATTGCAGCATCCAGAATGTTCTTTGATTTGAGCCTTTGCCACATTTTAAGGCACAAAGTAAAGATAATTACTTGGCAAATGATGTGACAGTGCATCATTTATTTCTATGTTATAAGGCCATATCTACCTAGATTGCCTCATGTTCAGAAGAATATTCAAATAGAACAGAGTCTACCAAAAAGTCATACCTAAATGTTGTTTATACTTTAACTGCTTAAGGTGATGACAGTAGGAAATGAGTCTCAGCTTTGAGGAACTTGTGGTCTAGTCACAATATATAGGAAATTAAATGAACATGGGTGACCATTGATAGATAAAGAAAAATGTGTTACATATACAAATTCAATCATAAAGAAAAATGAAATCCTCATATTTGCAGAAAAATTGATGGAACCAGAAATCATCATGTAAAGCAAAATAATTTTAAAAAAAAAAGTCTTACTACTTTCTCACACTCAAAACCTAGGTTTAAATATGACAGGTGTGGTGTGTGCATGCATGTGTGTGTGTGTGTGAGAGAGACAGAGAGAGAGAGAGAGAGAGAGAGAGAGAGAGAGAGAGAGAGAGAGAGAGAGAGAGAGAGATGAAACTTAAAAGAAATCAGGAGCAGGGAGAAAAGGCATGAGAATAAGACAGTCTAAGGAAATGACACGGAGTAAAGGGTTAACCTTAGAGAAGAATGGATTTGGAATTGGGGTAGAGTCAGGGAGAAAAAGAATATTAGAGGGAGAGGAATTAGAACAGAGTATGATGACACAACCCTGTGAAAACACCATGAAACACATTACTTTAACTTAACAAAAATAATTTTAAATAAGGAATCCGTTCTCAGTTTTAAAATCGGCATGCTCTTAAATGTTTTCTTTTACTGTGCAGTTCCTTTGCTTCCGTTGGATATATTTAGAAAATCTTACTACATAGACTATATATTTTAAGAGAAAAGCTTTTGTGGTTCTTATGATATTGGATCTGAAATAGTTAATTAAATGGCACAAATCCTGAAAGCCACAGGACAATGTCAAACTGGTAGAACCAAGAGAGAAAGGTCAATGGTTTAGTGTGGAAATATTGTGGAAACTATACTCTGGCGGAGGATGAGAGCTGAGCAGGGAACAATCAGTTCTCTACATGAAATTCTTACACCAGAATTCACTCATTCCCTCCCATAAGGGCTCCTGTTTGTTATAACAGAGAACAGAGGAAACAGGATGCAGAGGCCGTGAGCTCTTGACTTGAAAACACAGAGCAGAGCTGTGGATCCAAAGGGACTCTGCAAACCAAGACAGAAGACATTGGAAAGACCCATACTTAGAAGGAAGTGACCTTCCTCATTAACATAATTATAAACACCTTTCTTCAGGGAACAGTAAGCATACATAAAAGTAAAAACCCAGTTGTAATTAGAGCTTTAATCTAAATGGTTTAGCAAATCCATTCAGGCCAGTTTATTTAACAGCCACTAACAGGAATTAGAAAATCGTAACAATTAAAGAAAATGTAAAACATCAAGAGTTATAGACATAAAACTGATCTCTTTTTATTTAAGATTTGCTATTTCCCAGATGTTGTACTAAATACTTTATATTCATTGAATTATTCAATCTCCACAATGCATTATGATATAAATACTTATTTTAACAGCGGTTTTATAGATGAAGGAATAATTACTTGTGGTTGTCCGAGCATTTGCCCACAGAAAGGCAGTAAAGCCCTTTCCAAGACATTGTCTGGGTCTGGTGTCATCCTGTTCTTGAGCACTAAAGACACAGCATAAGCAAATTATTCTCATGATGGCTTCCCCAGCTCCTTCATAAGAATGAATTAAATAAACTACTAAGTAATTGAGATTATTCGATTTGACATTAGAATATCAAAATAGAATATTTGAAAAGTTTGTTCTCAACTTTCTAAAAAAAAAAAAAAGTAAGTACTTCTAATGAATAATAGTCTTCCACCAAAAAATATCTTAGCATTTTCTTATAGATTCAAATTAAAATCTAAATTCTGGGTACAATAATTTGGGACAAGACCAGGGTGATGGAAATCTTTTGATTACCTTTTGTACAATAATTCTTCCTGGAATAGCTTCGCGTTTTGACAACCACTGACCCCAGCTACAGTTCCCGTCAATTTTATTGGTGGTGAAGTTTCGTATGCTTTTTAGCAAGTTCAGTAATTTATACCACTTTTCCTAGGCACTAGCTGGCGTATTGTGGCAATTTCACTTACCTATAGTTTTGTATTCAAAAGACTTATCTGCCGATCTGCATAAATACACACACTCACGTTGTCACGCCTCACATACAAGCAAGGGAGCGCACAGCAATAGACCTTTTCTCTTTTATTTCAAGGCCATTATGGCTGAGCAGCTATTTGATGGCTTGGCAGTTACATTCATGCAGTGTCAGCAACAGCCCAGACAGTGATGATATAAGGGCACTAATGATATTATATTCACTGAGCTGCCATAATACGTTTCCAGAGAAAGATAACTTAATTGGCAGCCTATTATCAGTAGGTATATGGGTGCTCTGGCGTGCGGAATGCACTCATTGAAGCCAAGGTAATTGAGGCATCAGGTGATTTGAGTAACAGTGATTAGAATCATCTGTGTGCAATGTGCAGCGAGGAAGAACATGTGTAGGAAAGAGCCCTCTTTATGAGATGTTTAACTGTTGAGACCCCTGGATAACCTTGCATCCTACCTCACTGGCTTCCAGATCTACTCCTGTGATACAAGCAAGAATTCTTTAGTCTATTCCTGAGATCTATTTTGGGGACAACTGCTATGCTTTCTGCTTTTTGGTTTTTGTTTTTGTTTTTTTAATAATTTGTTTATTCTAAGGTGAATAAATACCTATTCTTATCAGTGTATATTCATATATAATCAGCACCTGCTCCTAAAAGAATCACAAAGCTATCTATCAAAGATAGCTTTCAAAGAAACTCAAAAAGGATTTTAGATTGTGTAAATTTTCAGAAGAAATATATCAGTATGTGTAAATATGTGCAAAAGTATGTGGGGAATTTGCAAGACTGTAATGAATGAGAAATATAGACTAGTAATAAAAAAATCCTGATTATAAATGCCAAAAATATCTATTTTAAAATTTGCTCTTGTTCTCATTATATCCAAGATGACTAAGATGTTTGGGAGTGGGGGAATCAAAATATACACTGTAAAGTATAAACCTCTGGGGCTTGTTGAACAATTTATTATAAAATAAAAATGGAAAAATAAAATAAAGTAAAAATGACTGTTTTAATAAGAAAAGGCTATTGATCAAATTTTATTCCATGTCCTTTACTCTCCCAGAAGGGTTCATGATATTCGATGGATGGATGTTTGAATGGATGTTTGGATGGATGGATGGGTGGATGGATGGATGGATGGATGGATGGATGGATGTTTGGATGGATGTTTGGATGGATGTTTGGATGGATGGATGGATGGATGGATGGATGGATGTTTGGATGGATGGATGGATGGATGGATGGATGGATGGATGGAGGGATGTTTGGATGGATGTGTGGATGGATGGTTGGATGGACGGATGGATGGATGGATGGATGGATGGATGTTTGATGGATGGATGGATGTTTGATGGATGGATGGATGGATGGATGGATGGATGTTTGGATGGATGGATGGATGTTTGGATGGATGGATGGATGGATGGATGCTAACAGATGGGAGTTTAAAATGTGATTACAGAGTTGCAGGGATTTCCTTTGGCTCAGTTTCCAATAGCAAGTTAAACATATTCACTAGCAAACAGCAGTAAGTTTTAAGCACTGTGTCGTTATTTTGAAATGTAAATTACATTGGTATCTGAGTAGGGACAAAGGCAGCTCTAGTAAAAGTCACAAAGCAAGAGAAACTTCACAAATGTGACTGAGTAAAGAACTTGTAGGAAAGGACAGATTTGGCAGAAATATGAAGGAGATATGACAGAGTGGTGAACAAGATTAACCAGACCACTTTTGTGGGTGGGTTGATGTCTCCCTCATTCTACTTCAGTAGTAACAAGAAAAAGTGAACAAGAAAAAGAGATATTAAGTAATATATTATATTTTGGATGCTTAAAATTCACTTGTCTTGCATATATATATATATATATATATATATATATATACACATCAGTAGTAAGTATGGTATTTTCAGAGTTTGCTAATGTTGTGAAATTATTTATTTTATCTTGGTAAGAGGTCATAGATGTCTTCCCTAAATACTTGGATCTGAAACCGAGAAAACCAATAGTTATACTCTCCCCTAAGGAAAACCACCTCAGCCACACTCAGCTTTCTTCAGTTACTTACAGTTCTTTGTGCATAATTGAGACTTCATGGGCTTTTCTCCATCCACTTTGGCATGGCCTTTTATGTTGCCCTTGTGCCAAATAGCCAGCCATGAAAAGATACACACAAGTGACATCATACAAACTGAACAAGTTATATTAGGGAATATATACATATACATATATGCATGCAACAACTATTAGTACAATTAGTGAAATAAGAGGCCATGGATTTTATGGAGAGTGGGATATGGAAATATTTGAAAGGGAAAAAGAGAAGGGAGAAGTTTGTTGTTATAATCTCACAAATAAAGTACTAAATGGCGAATCAAGTAAACAAAAGTATTCCAGACAATGTAGTGATAGACGGAAAAAATGGAAAGAAGGTTTTTACTGCTAAGCAGACAGCCATGCAGAAGAAGTCACGTGGATAATCTATGGTGTGCAAGGCAAGGAAGACCATAATGGCTTAAGAATCATATTAAGGAATGTTATGAGAGAATGGTCTATCGTCAAAGTAATTCTAAGTTAGGGGGAGAGTCTGCCTATACCTTGTACTTTAGTTCTGCCTCCTTTTTATTTCATTACTTCTTTTTGTGAATATCATCTACCCAGGGTGTGATATAGAAGGAACTGAGCTCCCATCCAGCACATTCCATTGGTGTTCTTTTTATGTGCACCTCAGACTTAGGCCCTATCTCTCATTGCTGCTCAATTCACACTTGGTCCTTTCTTTCTTGATTTGCTTCATCAGAATCTCTCTGTAAAATGGTTCAGCCTCTTTCAAATCCATCTTCTTCAGTGCTCTCAGAATTGATATTAATCCCTTGCTGATAGTCCTTTATTATAAATCTTATTTCAGTTTGGATTATTTCTTATGCTACTACTTAGACCTTTGTCAGACAGTTATCTTAAATGCTTTGATGATGTCAGCTGAGATCCTCTGAGCATGACTGAGGCAGTCTCTCATACCTACATTCTTTTAATATAGTACTCTTCCAATTTAGGTTTGTAATCCAGCCTTATCGAAAAGAAAATCAGACTTCAGTAATAAACTGAAGACTTACCTTCTCACGGAAAACTCAAACTCAATCATTCCTCCTAAAGTACTGTCAACTTCTAATAATGTACTTAAAAAATAAATGTTCATATTACATGCTACCCTAGTAAAGGGTTATCTTGCCTATCACTGAAGCTCTAGCACTTAGAGCAATGTTTTTAAACAAACCTTTCTTTCACTTTTTGGATTACAGTATATCATTGTGCCACTTGACTTTCCCCCTCTATACCCTTTCACACTTAATTTTTATTGATTAATATTACTATTAGTAATATGAGTACCAATTTTTATAGATGGCTGCTTAATGCCTAAGATAATAAATCACTACCTACCATATACTTTAAACCATCATTAGAGTTAAATGCAACTCAACCACGGCATTGCAGTTAATGTTTCACAGTGATAAGTCCTCATTAGTTAAATATGTTGTGACATATTGCGTTAAAACTATAATATTCCAATAGTAGTTAATAAGAACAGCGACTTATGAAATCCCACAAGTACAAAATTCTTTGTTCTTTTATAAAAAGACATAGATTAACAAACTGGATACGCAACGAGGACCCTGCATTCTGCTGCCTACAGGAAACACACCTCAGAGACAAAGTCAGACACTACCTCAGAGTGAAAGGCTGGAAAACAACTTTCCATGCAAATGGTCAGAAGAAGCAAGCTGGAGTAGCCATTCTAATATCAGATAAAATCAATTTTCAACTAAAAGTCATCAAAAAAGATAAGGAAGGACACTTCATATTCATCAAAGGAAAAATCCACCAAGATGAACTCTCAATCCTAAATATCTATGCCCCAAATACAAGGGCACCTACATACGTAAAAGAAACCTTACTAAAGCTCAAAACACACATTGCACCTCACACAATAATAGTGGGAGATTTCAACACCCCACTCTCATCATTGGACAGATCATGGAAACAGAAATTAAACAGAGATGTAGACAGACTAAGAGAAGTCATGAGCCAAATGGACTTAACGGATATTTATAGAACATTCTATCCTAAAGTAAAAGGATATACCTTCTTCTCAGCTCCTCATGGTACTTTCTCCAAAATTGACCATATAATTGGTCAAAAAACGGGCCTCAACAGGTACAGAAAGATAGAAATAATCCCATGCATGCTATCAGACCACCGCGGCCTAAAACTGGTCTTCAATAACAATAAGGGAAGAATGCCCACATATACGTGGAAACTGAACAATGCTCTACTCAATGATAACCTGGTCAAGGAACAAATAAAGAAAGAAATTAAAAACTTTTTAGAATTTAATGAAAATGAAGGTACAACATACCCAAACTTATGGGACACAATGAAAGCTGTGCTAAGAGGAAAGCTCATAGCGCTGAGTGCCTGCAGAAAGAAACAGGAAAGAGCATATGTCAGCAGCTTGACAGCACACCTAAAAGCTCTAGAACAAAAAGAAGCAAATACACCCAGGAGGAGTAGAAGGCAGGAAATAATCAAACTCAGAGCCGAAATCAACCAAGTAGAAACAAAAAGGACCATAGAAAGAATCAACAGAACCAAAAGTTGGTTCTTTGAGAAAATCAACAAGATAGATAAACCCTTAGCCAGACTAACGAGAGGACACGGAGAGTGTGTCCAAATTAACAAAATCAGAAATTCATGGCTTTCTTTTTCATTAATTGCTGATATATAATATAATTTATATTATGTATAGTATATAATACATAAATGTCACATACACATTACATATTACATGCATGATACTTGTAAGTGTATTTTTCAGGACTGACCATTGGATAATCAATTGGTATGTTCTTCCTATGTTTTCCTCCCAGTCTCAGAATGTCATAGTTGCCTGCAATGCTTTGTGTAGGAACCAGGACAGAACAGAGACCTGGAATGCAGTAAATGAAATGTTAAGGGGTAAGAAGAGACTGCAGCTTGTGCAAACAAATTTTCTCTGTGAAACAGCACTTGTCTCTCTACATGAATCTACAATAAGTCCTCTGTTGACTTTACCTTGGCAGTGTCTTCATATCTCAGTTACCTGTCTTTGCAGTGAAGCCAGCATTAACTACACAGCTATCATCTCTTTCCTGGGTAGATATCACAGTCCCTTAGTCAGCCATTATGAGTTACTCATTTGCCTTTCTAATCTATTCATGGCCATGGGGTAGCAAGAACATTCTAGTTAAAATACTGTTTCTCTAATGAAAGCCTAACAACTTCTCTCTTACACAAAGCCACAATTTTCAGAAAGCTTCTGTGATGTGTCTCTTTCTGCCACCTTGCTGCTTCAAATTCTACACCAGCTCAGTTCACAAACTCATTTACGTCTACATTGCCCTCCTTACAGTCCTTAAGTAGGCCGCCACAGGCTTGCAAGGGGTCTTTGTACATATTGTTTCCTCCTAGTTGAAATACTAATTCTTTCATACAATCTTTGTAATTTGCTCCTTACCATTTTTCTTCAGTTTATTGCTTGAACATCAATTTTTAGTGATATATTTCTCTACCAAATGATATGAACTTATAAATTTCCCTCTCACCCTTGGCCTATTTCTACACAACTTAAATGTTTTTCTTTTCATATATGACTGATCACCATGCATCATTCTATGTAAGTTGTATCTTTCTCTGTATCATATGTACTAGAGCCCCCACCAGGGCAGGAACTTTTATCAGATGTACTGAACACTAGTCCTCCAGGGCATATATTACAAGATTTTCAAAATAAGGATGAATTGAATGTTTGTTAAACAAATGGGGAGAGATTAATAAAGAGATTAGATAAGAGAAACGATAGTTGCTTAAATGCATGCTTTAAATGAGCAGTGTGTCTGTGTGTGTGTCTGTGTGTGTGTGTATTTATGTGGTGATGAAAGTCAGACAAAAGTAGTATGCTTAAGACACAGAAAATTAATAGTAGACACAATCCTCACAATGGCAAGAAAGTATAAACTTTGATAAAATGTAGTTTTAAAAGTATATACTGCCAATCCAGGATCTACACTCCATTCCCTGAGCCACAGCTCTGCCTGCAATCCTAGAGGTCTGCAGCCACCCCAGACAACCAGGTGAGATCCCCATGACCCAACCCCATGCTTTAGAGGTTCCCCAGCAGGCTCAGCAGCCATAAGGTCTGCCCCATCTGCTCTGCATGTCATCTTTCCAACCAAACCTCTGCCTGGAATCCTTGAGATCTGCGGCCATAAGGGACCAAAAGCTCTGCCTGAATCCCTGGAGGCCTGCAGCCATCAGGAACTACCAGGCCCACCAACACCATGGCCAACAAGACTGCTAAAGGCCAGTGTAAAAACACAATCAACAAAAGCCAGGGTGATAAGGTGCTGACAGAACCCAGCTATCCTACTACAGCAAGGCCTGGATATCCTAACATACTTGAATCAAAAGAAAATTAACTTTTATTTAATCATATGGAGATGACAGAGGTTATTAAAGAAGAAATGAATAAATCACTTGAAATGCAGAAAAATACAATCAAACATGTAGAAACAAAAAATGAATGAATATAAAGAAAAGACAATCAAACAGGTGAAGAAAACTAATACAACTGTTAAAGACCTGAAATTGTAAATAGATGCAATGAAGAAGACACACTGAGGCAATACTGGAGATGGAAAACCTAGGAAAGAGAACAGGAAGTCTTCAGAAATAGAATACAAAAGATGGAAGAGAGAATCTTAGGCTTAGAAGATAAGATAGAAGAGATCTATGAATCGGTCAAAGAAAATGCCAAAACATCCAGGAAATTTGAGGCACTATGAAAAGACCAAACATGAGAAGAATAGGAGTAGAAGAAATAGAAGGTTCTCAGCTAAAAGGCCCAGAAAATATCTTCAACAAAATCATAGGAGAAATTTTCCCTAACCTAAAAAAAGAGATGGATATAAATGTACAAGAGGCTTTACAAAGCACCAAATAGATTGGACC
Source organism: Rattus rattus (assembly GCF_011064425.1). Lineage (NCBI taxonomy): Eukaryota > Metazoa > Chordata > Mammalia > Rodentia > Muridae > Rattus > Rattus rattus. Next base: position 41,537,524 of record NC_046164.1, on the reverse strand, counting down.
AGAAACGAAAATCCTCCCATTACATAATAATATAAATACTAAATGTACAGAACAAAAAGATTAAAGCTGCAAGGGAAAAAGGCCAAGTAACATACAAAGGCAGACCTATCAGAATTACATCTTACTTCTCAAAAGAGACTTTAAAAACCAGAAGGGCCTAGGCAGATGTCTTACAAATCCTAAGAGACACAGATGTCAGGCCAGACTACTATACCCAGAAAAACTTTCAATAGATTTTCATAAAGGGAAAAACAATATATTCTAAGACAAAAACCAAATTTAGACAACATCTTTTCAGTACACAAGCCCGACAGAGGCTAGTAGAAGGAAAACTCCAACATAAGGAGGGGAACTAAACCCAAGTAAACACAAGAAATGATTAATTCACACTAGTAAATGAAAACAACACACAAGCATACACACCTACCACCACCAAAATCAAAATAGAGAAAATAATCATTGCTTATCAATATCTCTCAACATCAATGAACTCACTTTTTCCACAAAAGAAAAAAGAGTGGGTGCATAAACAGGATTCATCATTCTGCTGCATCCAAAAAGGAAAAAAATACACTTCAGCAACAAAACTAAACACTACCTCAAAGGAAGGGGCTGGAAAGGGGTTTTTCAATAAATGGACCTAAGAAATGGCTGGAGTCGCCATTTTAATATCTAATAAAATATACTTTCAACTAAAAGAAAGGGGAAATGCTTTTCATACTCATCAAAGAAAAAATCCATCTAGATGGAATCTCAATTCTGAATGTACATCTTCAGTGCAAGAGCACCCATACTCATAAAATAAACATTAGTAAAGCCTAAGTCACACGTCTAACCCCGTACATTAATCATCCCATTCTCACTAATGGATAGGTCATCAAAACAGAAACTCAACAGAGAAATAATAAAACCAACAGACGCTATGAATTGAATGGACCTAACAGTTATCCATAGCATATTTTACCCAAACTCAAAAGAATATACCTTCTTCTTATCACTTCATGGAATCTTCTCCAAAATTGAGCATATAATTGGTCACAAAGTAAGCCTCAACAGACAAAAGAAAGCTGAAATAACCACTTGTACCTTATCAGATTAAAGGTAGACTCTCACAACAACAGAAACAACAGAAAACTATACACTCTTGGAAACTCAACAACTCTCTACTTAATGACCAAGGGTCAAAGAAGAAATAGAGAAACCAAAGACTTTTCTAATATTCAATGAAAATGAAGGTACAACATACCCAAATTTATGGGGCACAATGAGAGCAGTGCTAAGAGGAAATTCATAGCACTAAGTGCCTTCATAAAGAAACTAGAGAAAGGGGTTGGGGATTTAGCTCAGTGGTAGAGCGCTTGCCTAGCAAGCGCAAGGCCCTGGGTTCGGTCCCCAGCTCCGGAAAAAAAGAAAAGAAAAAAAAAAGAAACTAGAGAAAGATCTCATAATAGCAACTTAACAGCACACCTGAAAGCTCTAGAACAAAAAGAAGCAAACACACCCAAGAGGAGTAAAAGACAGGAAATCAAACTCAGGGCTGAAATCGATAAATTAAAAACAAAACAAAAAAACAAAAGTGATTCAAATAATCAAGTCAACCAAGAGCTGATTCTTCGAGAATATCAACAAAATGGACAAAACAATAGCTAAACTAAGTAAAGTCAGAAAGGCGCAAAAAGAAATATGAATGGGGGATATAGCAATAGACACTGAGGAAATCCAAAGAATTATTAGGTCTTATTTCAAAAGCCTGTATTCTATAAAATTGAAAAATCTAAGTGAAATTGATGATTTCCTGGATAGATTCTGCTTACCAAGGTGAAATCAATGTCAGGTAAACAATATACATAGTCCCATAACTCCTAAGAAAATAGAAGCAGTAATTAAAAGTCTCTGAAGCAAAAAGAAAAAAAAAACCCTATGGCCAGATGGATTTAGCACAAACTCATACCAGACTTTCAAAGAAGAGCTAATACTAAAACTCAAACTAGAAACAAAATGAACATGGCCACACACATTCTACGACACAGTCACCCTGATACCTAAACCACACAAAGGCTCAACCAAGAAAGAGAATTTCAGACCAATTTACCATATGAACATTGATATAAAATACTCAATAAAATACTCACAAACTGAATCCAATAACACATCAAAAACATCATCCTCCATGACCAAGTAGTCTTTGTCCTAGGAATGCGGGGATGGGTTGAATATGTGAAAATTCGCCAACATAATCCACCATATAAATAAACTGAAAGGAAAAACTAGATGATGATCTCATTAGATGCTGAAAATCCAACACCCCTTCATGTAAAAGTCTTGGGATACAAGACACATACCTAAACACAATAACAGCAATATACAGACAGCCAATAACCAACATCATATTAAATGGAGAAAACCGTTAAAGCAGTTCTACTAAGATCAATGACAAGGCAATGCTGTCCATTCTCTCTGGATCTCTTCAATTAAAGTACTTAAAATTCTACCTAGAGCAATAACACTACTAAGATCATCAGGAGGAATAAAGAATGGAAAAAAAGCCAAAAGCTATCATCAGAAGATATGATATTATAGAAAAATGACCCCAAAAAATTCTGCCAGACAACTCCTCCAATTAATAAACACCTTTAGCAAAGTGGCCGGATACAAAATTAACTCAAAGAGATCAGTATCCCTCCTTTATACAAATGATAAACAGGCCAGGAAAAAAAATCAGGGAAACAACACCCTTCACAATACCCACAAATAACATAAAATGAACTTCGAGTCTTTGAAGAAAGAAATTGAAGAAGATGTGAGAAGATTGGAAGATCTCCTATGTTCATGTATTGGTAGGACGAATATAGTAAAAATGAACATCTTAAGAATTCTAGTAATTATCACCAGTAGTTCTATAACTGCTTTAAATATGCAATATAATTCCTACAGAAATATAATTTTTATTTAGACTCTAGGGAAGACTAAGTTCAAACAATCTCCTGCAATTCAAACAGAGAATCAACCTTGGCTTTGGAGAAATGATCAGCACGTTTTTAAAACTATTTTTCAGCTTAATGGAAGATTAAAGGGGAGCTATTGTCATCCCATCTGAATCTAAGAATAGCACAGACTAACGTGCAAGATAAAATAAAAATGATTTCCTTTCTTTACTATCTGGGAAATAAAATCAAAGAGAAGCTCAAACATCACATCAAACAAAGTGTTCTCAACCAATTTCGCAGGCCTGGCGTGCCTCATTAGTTCTGACAGCCTGTTGGGAAGAGACTTGTGGAGGGGTTCAAAAACTTGGCATAAGATTTGGCTCTGTTTTTGCTTTCTATTTCCATTTTCCAACCGTATTTCAAGAACTTCATAATCCTCTGAATGTCTAGCTCACCCTCTCTAACATCACTCCTGCTGCTCCCTGGCATGACCCACGACTTGTCTCAGTGACCGTGATGACAGTTTCCTTACCAACTCATGCTTTTCTTTACTTAAAAGCAAGCAGCTGCATGCACGAACCTGAGTGACGGACTACAAACCTCATAAAACTATGCAATGTTCTAAGAACAGTCCCGCATTCAGCACACCCCTCAAGTGGTCATTAGAATCACAAATTACCCTTGAATAATGCAAATTCTAAGCACCATAGAAAAAAATCTCCAAGTTCAATTAAAATAATTCATTAAGAACGAAGTTCATTGAATCAGTCAATTCTATGTAAAACCATACTATTTTACCAGTAAGTGCATAACAATATATATTCCTTGTTATACACACATACAAACATGTGTATGGACTTGCATACTTGGGACATCTGTACCCCAGAAGTGCTTTTCACTAGCACCCTCATACAGCAGCACCTCTCATTTGATTAATAAGGAATTTAAATGTCAAGTTACCTGAGGTGTTACTGGCTAAATTATTAGAAATCCTGACCAAACCAGGCTTAGGTTATTATTATTTTTAACTTTATCTCAAATAATACTCCGTTATCACTTGTTCCTTTTCTCTGAGGTTTTTCTGGAACTATCTTCCTTCATGTGCTGGCTTCATCTCCAGATTGATATGAAGGCAGTGACAACAGATTTCAGCCATTGCATCCAAATGTAACACTGTGTAAAGAAAAAGCATGACTGTGTTTCTCCACGTCTCTCCATCAGATCTTTCTAAGACAACCTGTTTCATGGTTTGAATGAGAAATTAACACCCATAGGCTCATGTATTTGAACACCTAGTCCCTGGTTGGTGGTCCAGTTCAGCTATGGAACCTTTAGGAGGTGATTGGAGCCATGCTGATGAAGTATGCCTCCGGGATATGTATTGTGTTCATGAGCTTACCTCACCCTCACTTCCTGCTTACTCTCTTCTTCCTGGTGGACAGAAATGTGGTTTCTCATCTGCCAACTCCAGCTGCCTGCCTACCATTGTGAGCAGAGGGAGTACCATGGAGGAGAAGACTATTCAGAGAACTGAGGTAAGCACACAGGTAACAGCCACAAGCCAAAGAATGCAAGGATTGCTTTCGACAGGAAAGGAAAGTTTGCACAGTTCTGCTGCAGAACTTCCCTGGGAAGCTAAGCTTGCAGACGCATTGCTGTCCAGAACCAAGAGAGACTCCTCTCCTCAATTTCTGTTCTTTTAGGCCACCCAGGTGTGGGTGGTTTCCTACAGTAGCCTGAGGAAACTAACACAGCTCCCCAAATTTTTTCCTTATATTTCTTGTTCAGCCACATGTTAACTTGTTTCTAAACTAATCACGTGGAAGGAAACTGATCGATGCCCCTAATTCAGTAAGTCACTTATGGCAGAAGGCATTGTAGGAATGTGAGGGTCAGTCACAGGGAACCAACCTGCGACATTTGAACTCTTCTTCCTTTTTACTTCCCATGTTCAATCAAAAGAATTCGGTAGACTTTGCCTTGTAAACATCTTTGTGTATGCACATTTGTTTTTAAACGTTTAATACTTCATAGTGTTCACATGGTTCAAGCATTGTGATACCATTTAAGAAAGGGGAAGAACATATGCACAAGTATCCTTAATATTTGGTACACACTGTATTTTATGTTCTGTATAAATTAATATGTTGAAATTCTAACCCTCATAGTTATTAGCAGGTAGGGCCTTTGACAGATTACTAAAATATGATGGCTTCTTTGACCTGACTGCTACTAGTGTCTTTATAGAAAGAATATGTGAAGTCAACTCTACAGGAACTTTGCAGTCTCTCGCTCAAAAGAGGCATTTGACAGAGTTCGATCCTGCTGAAAACACTGACCCCAGACTTCCAGCTTCCAGAGCGGTGAGGAATGGATTTCTACTGCCTATCAACCACCCTGTCTTTGTTGGTTCACTTCGGTAGCTCAAATGCTCAAAGCTACCACATGTCATTAACTGTTCTTCACAACCTCACAGATAGGTGGTTATTTTTACTACTTCCTCATACATTGTCCCAATGTTTCTAGATGAAAATATTTCTGTATGATACGGGTGCTGGGCCTGTATGTGACATGTATTCCTTGCTTTTAAAAAAAAACTCTACACAGTTTCCTGAAGGTCTTCTCCATAAATACCCTGAATAGCCTTGCACATTTTCCCTGACTTTACCACTCTCTCACATTAAGCCACACAATTTCTCTCCTGTCAGAGAACAACCATTTCCTAATGATTGTGCTGCCGTTCAGTGCTGACCCCGAATCGACTGAGTAAACAGCAGCGGTGGTGATCATTCTAAACTTTAATCTGTTCCTGTCACTTTATTGGAGAGAATCTGATGGTCACGTCCATACAATTTGTGTGCCTAGCACACAACGAAACCGTGGAACCCATTGTTCAAAAAAGTTCTATATTTAATTTCGTATGGAACTTCCAGACTTATTTCCATATTGGTTATATTAAATTTTTTTTGGATCTTGGATGACTGCTTCTATATGTTCAAAAATAATCATAAAGTAAGAAAGAGACAACTACTTCCATCTCCAATGTTTACTTAAGGAAACAGAAACACAAACAGGCTGAGTAAATCACCACAGAGGGCTGACAACTCTGCACTATGTGCTTAGTACTATATACAAGGTTTTGGTGTGACTGGCGTTGAACCTGATGTCAGGGCTTTTCATTGAGGGGCAAATGTGGTAATCTTGGAGTGGGAGGTATCATAGAAAGACAGGGGCACTTAGCAAAATGTAAATTCTATGATCTCTTTGCATAGTAATGTCCCAAGGAATGGGTTCCCAGTACTCTATCTTGACTGCATTTTTAAAAAAAAATATTTATGCTCATTTACATAGAAATAGGCTGAAAACCAATGTCATACAATTATTATGTGATGAAAATAAAATTTATATCCAAGTATATGGACTCCAAGATCTTTGATTTTTGTTGTAATCTAAGAGCCACCTGCAATATGTCTTTTTTTGTAATCATTGAAATCTGTGGGTGTGGCAAACAAAACCACACAGATGTACTTAATAATTATCTATATCTAGATATGAATAAGTTAAAAAACACAAAATTTGAGGGAATTGAATGTAATAAATTGAGTTTTAAATATTTAGCTATTTTTCTTTATGTGTAGATGAAACAGAAATGCATATTTATTCAGACAAATGTGCTTGTCTCATGTACTCTAATTTTTTAACTTTTGTCATATGAAAGCTTATAAACCAATGAAAAGCTCATGATGAATAACTCTGAAGAAAAAGTAGGCCATACTCTAAGACTTATAATGTGTCTTAGATAGAAAACAGTTAAACTGAAGGAATGGGAGTTGGGCGTGAAGAACCGCAAGCCACACAAGCGGTCATCACCATGTTGCCTCCATGTCAAGAGCACGGTGAATATCCATCTGTGGATGTGCCCGCCATATACGGATTGGAAAAGTGGAGGAGGAGAGAATGGAGACATTAATCACCATAGGTCTTGCCTTCTTCTGCCCACCATGCTTCTCTTGCCCACCTAAAACCTGACTTCATTCAAGTTGCACTCTCCAATCTAGCATGTGACGAGCCTAAACCTATGTTTCAGGATTCAAACTCGATCAGTCGAACCATACAAGCACTCACAGACAAGGTCATCCATGATAGCAGCTGAAGGTAGACAGGAGGACAAAGGAGCATGGGGAAGAGCTACAACTAAGAGAATCTGAGGAACACCTAAGGCAAGTGGAAGACAAGGCTTCTGTATTCAGATGATTGCATGGATGTATGTGTATAAACCACTCTGTTGGGTTTTCTGATTTTAATTACATTATATATTAGATAGATCGATAGATAGATAGATAGATAGATAGATAGATAATTTACTATATATATAGTAAATATTTCACACAATATACTCTAATAATGGTTTTCCCACCCCCCAACTCCAAGTATTATTTCCCTCTTCCTTTGGAAAAAATTTAAAAAGCAACCCACAAAAATTAAAAAATAATAATAACAAAAAAGAAAGCACAAGAAACACACACAACCAAAACCTATAGGACTGAAAGACTACAACATCAAAAACCATGGTATACAGGCAAAAGGCCAGTAAGACAAAAAATAAAATGCTCAAACAAAGAAATGAGAGCTAAATGTTCTACAAAAATACCATTGGGTTCATTTTGAGTTGGACATTAGTGCTGGACATTAGGCCTACCTCTAAGTGTGGTTTATATCCACAGTGATACCCTACTGGAGAACATAATGTGTCCTTTACAAACTGATGTCAATTGGAGATAGCTGTTGGGTTAGGGATGGAAGCCCCTATCCACTTCCCCTTCTGAGCACTGGGACCCTGTCTGACTTGAACCTGTGCAGGCTTTGTGCATGCTGCCACAGTCTCTGTGAGTTCATCTAGAAGTCACTATTTTCTTGGTGTCATCTATCATCTCTGGCTCTTACAATCTTCCTACAGACTTCCTCTTCTGTATAGCTCTCTGAGCAATGAGGGGAGAGTTCTAAATGTTTTCATTTCTTCCTAAAGAGAGAACTTAGAACTGAAAGTTCCAACGCCTCTCATTCTCCGCACATTGTGAGTCTCTGTGTCACCTCTCAACCACTGTGAAAGGAAGTTTGTCTGATCCCCCACTAATATCTGTATTCTCATGGGCCATTCTGTTGACGTTCCCTACCTTAAGCCTCTCCTAACTGTTCACTCTGGCACTATTGCTATCTCAAACTCATCTGTGTACCATTGCTGCTTCTTCTTCTTTTTTTTTTTTATTATTAACTTGAGTATTTCTTATTTACATTTGAATGTTATTCCCTTTCCGGTTTCGGGCAAACATCCCCTAATCCCTCCCTCTCCCTTCTTTATGGGTGTTCCTCCCATTCTCCCCCATTGCTGCACTCCCCCAACAATCACGTTCACTGTGGGTTCAGTCTTAGCAGGACCAGGGTCTTCCCCTTCCACTGGTGCTCTTACTAGGCTATTCACTGCTACCTATGAGGTCAGAGCCCAGGGTCAGTCCATGTATAGTCTTTAGGTAGTGGCTTAGTCCCTGGAAGCTCTGGTGGCTTGACATTGTTGTTCATAAGGGGTCTCATACCATTGCTTCTTAAGCAACCCTTGATTATGAGTATAACATAGGAGGGTGGGAATGTTATTAGGCTCCATAAATTTACTATCATATTTTCTAATTTTGTTTTTGAGCAGTTCATAGATTATCTGAAAGTATTGAATACTGACAGAAAACTTTCATAATAGACATAGATGGTGAGAATTATTAGGATAATTGAGGTGGTGTCTGGCTAGAGAACATTCCTTCCTTCTAAGTCAAAATACAGAATGTAAAGAAAGTTATTTTAATAACTTAAAAATAAATAGGGAGAAAATGGCATGATTGCAGTTCACAGAAGAATTTGAGTAGAATGAATTTAAGAAATCTTGCCTGCAGTAGTCAGTACCATATTTCCTTTAATAACAAACACATAATCTATCACACATAATTTAAGGAAGGTACAAATGACAACTTCCACTATGTGGGTCCTGGGGATTCAATCTGGTAGTTAGACTTGGCGGCCTTTAACCTTCTACGCCATCTCACCAGCTCTTGAAAGTAATCTTAACTAGTTTACTTTCCCAGTTTAGTGGATGTTTACATTTATTTCATTTTATAATTAAGATCTCAGTCATAAACCTTCTAATCACAGGAATCTATACTAGGCTTATAGTTTCACCAACTTATGTAGAATTGGCTATGATTTTATTGTTGTTCCTCCTCCTTCTCCTCTTCTTGTATTGGAAATAGATTTTTTCTTCAAACATATTATATCTTGATTACAGTCCCCTTTCTGTCTACCCAAAAGCAGTAGATGACAAGAAATAATCAAACTCAGGACTGAAATATTAAGATTTGTCTTGTTTGTTGTGTAGCCAATGTGCTGTAAATAGTGCTTCCCACTAATTCCTGATCACCAGAATTTTCTGTGATTTATGAATGGGAAGAGGACTGAAAGAGCTTGAAGGGGTTTGAGACCCCTGTGAACAACAATGCCAACCAACCAGAGCTTCCAGGGACTAAGACACTACCCAAAGACTATACATGGACTGACCCTGGGCTCCAACCTCATAGGTGGCAATGAATAGCCTAGTAAGGGCACCAGTGGAAGGGGAAGCCCTTGGTCCTGCCAAGACTGAACCCCCAGTGAACGGGGATTGTTGGGGGGAGGGCGGTAATGGGGGGAGGATGGAGAGGGGAACACCCATACAGAAGGGGAGGGGAAAGAGATAGGGGGATGTTGGCTCGGAAACCGGGAAAGGTAATAACAATTGAAATGTAAATAAGAAATACCCAATTTAATAAAGATGAAGAAAAAAAAGAATCTAGTGAGGGATCTCAAGAGAGATGATGTGGGGGGAGAGGAAAAAGCAGAGTGAGAAGGATGTCACCCTCAGGCAGGATGGGCCAGGAGCATGTGGCCAAGAGAAGTTCACCCTGAGGTCAGGCTGATGAAGCAGAAGCAGCCTGGGAGGTACCAAATTGGCAAGTGATGGGCATTTGTGTAGGCTTTATCAGGTGGAGGGATGAGACTAGGTCAGAACCTTCTAGCACAGTACTACAGCTTAGTCATACATTGCCATGTCTCTGTGTCCTTTACGAGGGAACTATAAGGGCAAAGGTGCAGCAGAAACCCTCATAGATATTTAAGAGTAAAAGGGACTACCGCAACCCTCCAGAAAATTAATTGATTTTAATACTGAAAACAATAAATACAAAAAACAATAACAACCAAAAAAAGAATACAAATAATAAACGAAACAGTTGTTTCTTTGAGAAAACCAATAAGATTGACAAACCCTTACCCAAGTTAACCAAAAGGCAAGGAAAGAATTTCCAAATTAGCAAAATTGAAAATGAAAAGGGAGACATAACACATTTCAACAAAATCAGAGAATCATAAGCACATACTTTAAGTACATGTACTATACAAAATTAGAAAATGTCAATGAAATAGATAATTTTATTATTATTATAATATACTACTTGCCGAAGTTAAATCTAAATCAGATAAGCAATTTAAACCAATATAGAAGCCCTAGTGAGATAGAAGGTGTAATAACCATGGTTCATATCCACAATGAAAAATCATGATTATTTCAGATGTAATGTGCTGAGATATATATATATATATAATGGTTGTGTTAAGTTTCGCAAAGCAGTGTTCCATCTATGCTGTTTTATGACACAATATCCTTAAAAGTATGCCACTTTCTACAAAATTACATTTGTTTCCTAAACTTTGCATGTGCATGTGCCATTCGCTTATCATGTTGTTGTGAGACAAATGTTGGTGGCCATCAAAAATTTACATGTTGAATTATGAATACCAAAGTGATAGGGTAAGAAGGAAAGGTCCAGGAGATAATTAGTTCACAAGGACTGTGCCTTTGTAAATGGGAGTAATGGCTTTATGCAGCAGAACTCAGGGACCCGGTTCATGCTCTCCATGATGGGAGCAAGAACAAGGAGGTGCCATCCATAAGCTACAAAGGAAGGCCTTACTGCACATGGAATCTGCCTTAATCTTAGAGTTTACAGCCTCCAGAAATTGTTTTCTGATGTTTATAAGCTCCAGCTTACAGGGTTCTAGCAGCAGTTTAAGCAACCAGAAATCCTTGTTTAGATTTGTATTTCTCTTGGCTAAAATCGTCTATAGGCGATCCTGTACATGCACCAAGTTCCACAAGGTCTCTATGATCATTCCAGCACATGGAAATTCTCACTCCATCAGATTCCTATAATTTTGAGTGAGTGAGTGTGTATGTGTGTGTGTCTGTGTTTGTGTGTATGTGTGTGTTTGTATGTGTGTGTATGTATGCATATGTGTATATGTATGTGTGTGTATGTGTGTGTATGTGTGTATGTGTGTGTATGTGTGTATGTGAATGTATGTGTGTGTATGTGAATGTATGTGTGTATGTGTGTGTATGTGTATGTGTGTTATGTGAATGTATGTGTGTGTATGTGTGCCTGTGTGTATGTGTGCATGTGTGCATGTGTGTGTGTATGTATGTGTGTTTGTATGTGTATGTATATGTGTGTGTATGTGTGTGTGCATGTGTGCATGTGTGTATGTGTGTTTGTATGTGTATGTATATGTGTGTGTACGTGTGTGTGCATGTGTGCATGTGTGTATGTGTATATGTATGTGTGTATGTGTGTGTATTTGTGTGTATGTGTATGTATGTGAATGTATGTGTATGTGTGTATATGTATATATGTGTATGTGTGTGTATGTGTGTGTATGTGTACGTGTGTGTATGTGTGTATGTGAATGTATGTGTGTGTATGTGTGTATGTGTGCGTGTATGTGATATCTCCTATAGTGATAGACTGCAAGTGGGAATTGTATGAAGAATAAGCTTCTCCTCCCTAAGTTGCTTTTGTTCAGGAGGCTTTTCACAATAGAAAAAAACCAGAATAGCATGTGAAATAATGTATGTGTATGTGTATGTGTGTGTATGTGTGTGTGAGTGTGTGCATGTGTGTATGTGTCTATGTATGTATGTGTATATGTGTGTGTATGTGTATGTATGTGTGTGTGTGTGTGTGTGTGTGTGTGTGTGTGTGTATGTGTGTGTGTGTGTGTGTGTGTGTGTGTGTGTGTGTATATGTGTGTGTGTGTGTGCGTGTGTGTGTGTGTGTGTGTGTGTGTGTGTGTGTGTGTGTGTGTGTGTGTGTGATGCACGGTGTATTACCATTCTTACAGCTTTTAGTTACGACTGCTTTGTAGTATGGCTATTTGCATGTACATCTTAGCAAGAGCATCTTGTCTTGATCAGAATACCCTGTAGCTTCACATTTTATACAAGTTATCTGTTCGATAAGTACCTGTTAGGATAATGCAAGGCATAAAACAAAATTAGCTGTTCACATATTTGAAAATGCCTATGTTCTGTGCAGATAATCACCATGAAATTGTTGGTGGCTGAATATGAGGCAAGTAAAGGATGCTCCGGAGGAACAAATTTATGTATAATCTGCTGAACATCTAGCAAATAATGACGTTTTAAATGCAGCATTTCAACAAGGTAACGGCAAGCACTGAAATTCAGGACTTGGCTTTGGTATTGACTAAGATCACTAATGTATTTAAAAAAAATAGCAAATAAAGGCCAAAATAGTTCTTTGTTGGATACCAATTAACTGCTAATCTGTTTGCTCTAATAGGCCACTATTAGAGGAAATGATAAAATTAGCTATGCACATAAGAAGCATTTATTGCCTACATATTACATTTGCCCTGGGACTGGTGCAATTCAGCAAACTTGTACAATGAAATTGGACCCAAAACAGTTTAAAGGAACATAAGATTTTATCCCTACTGGCTTGAAACAAGGTTTCTTAAAACTCAAACCCTAAGCATTCAAAGAAAGTGAGAAAATCTGTTTCTTCGAATGATTTTAGAACAGAAAACCTGTGAATTTCTTTCTGTATCTCGAGTCTATCTAAATCCCTGCTGATGTGGCCTTCCACTTTCAGCGGGATTCCATTGCTCCTGGGCACCAGACAGTCTTGTTAATAATGGCAAATCCTTTCGGTCACTGGTTGGTGCTGCTGGAGCTTTGATTGACAAGGTAATAAAAGTGTTAATGAGTCTGAGCGGTACAGTCAGGGATCAATACCTGCCAATAACAAAAACAATAGTGATACTTAGAGTTTACAAAATCCCCTCAAACCACTTAACTATTTCACATCAAAATAGAAGCATTCCATTTCATAAGTGATTTTTTTTTTTAGTTCAGACTTTGGCAAAACTGTTTCTAGGCATCATATAGAAGCATGACAACCATATCCACAATGCTTATTGCTCACATGGTCAAGCCTGATGGCTGACTGTAGCTGACCCTTCACAGTCCTGCTGATATTAAGGTGGTGTTTTGCTTGGAAACATTACGTTGAGAGCAGACCTTTATGGCTTGCCTGTCCAAGGCAGTTTTATAATTTTTTCTTAGCCTCAGATTTCACATCTGCCAAAGGACACTAGTTTTCTTGTATTCATTCAGTGGGCAATATGCAAAAGGCAAACAGTGTCTTAAATATAAGAGACATTTCAGGAACGGTGCATATGAGTAGCCAATACATATGTGCTACAGTTAAACAAAATTTAAACAGAGCTCGTCTATCATTCTTGTTTTCTTTTTCGCTTGGGGTATCAAATTGTTCTGACTGCAAATGGATTTGTGAGGTATGAATGAATATTCACAATTTGTGATATTTTGGTTTGGTTTGGGTTTTTTGGTATTGTTTGGTTTGGTTTAGTTTGGTTTTGATGTTTGCATGTTTATGACAGGATCTCACCACAGAATCGTAATTGGCCTGAAATTCATGATAAATTCAAACTGGCCTCAAAGTCATGGGAATTTTTATTTGTTGATAGTTCTACCTTGATTTCTTTGTAAAATCCCTTTGAATCCATTAACACTTGCTTCATAACAAAGTATCTCAAAAATTCGTGGCATACATATAGCCATTACTGTCACTCATGTTCTTAGGAGTCACCCAGATATGCTTCTGGTCCCAGACAGCATGACTGGATGGGGAGATGGGTATAAGGTGATTTTTCCAGGTCTAGGAGTTAGCGTGTTGTGGCGATTATTTGACCCCCTGTGTCTCATCATCTAACAGGCTAATCCAGATCTTTCATGCATGATATAGTCACCAGGTCCTGAGGAACAGCATGAAAGGCAAGAAACCTTAGCAAGCACTTGCCAATCAGTTTCTATCTTATCCACTAACATCTTCTTGACCTAAATAAAATGAATCATTGTGACCTGAGGATTAGGGAAGTAAACTGTAGAAGGAATCATTATAGAAGTAAATTATTGAGGTCATTTCTTCCACAGAAGAGTACTCTCAAGTTTTGTTTACTTAGAGATCATCAAGAAACACTTGGAAGCCCAGGGAAAAAGCTCACCCAGTAAAATGTGCTTGCTACCAAATTTGGCACTATGAGTCCCATCCCTAGACCTAGAAGTAGTCAAGGACCTACTCCTTCAAGCTGTCCCCTAGCCTCCATGAGCACATCCCATAGCATTTTCATGCAATAATGTGTGTACACACAAAGGGGAATGAAATATGACTTCTAAAAGATGGAAAAGAAAAGTCGATTTTCCTATAGAACAATAGTTCTCAAAGATAATGCAGTCAGGGTTAAATATATCAAAAGCTGTAAACGTGTTCTATTTTATATTTCCACTGAGTATCTGATTAGCTTTAAATTATAGAGCATGCTGAGAAATAGGCTTGAAACAAATAGACTGATTATACCACATGTGACCTTTTGGTTGGAAGCTCTGATCTGTGGGAAAACGTTATTTTTATCACTCCAGTCGGGAAAGCATGGCATTTCTTCTGCTGTAGTTGTTTTTCACTGAAATAAATTGTTCCTCGGTTAATTATACTTTTCAGTTTCAGAGAGAAACCCATGCATCTCAGTATCTGATTCGTTCATATCTCTGTGTCTTGCACATTCTCTTTATTTGTCAACTTTTATTCCTCATGATAGGATCTCAGAACAAAGAAATCCCTTTAAAAATGACAAAGGGGGCAGAAGAACTGTCTTAGCTCAGGCTGTCATAAGAGAATATCGTAGACCGAGGAGTGAAGGGGGTGGGGGGCTTAAAAATCAGAAATGTATTTTCTCACAGATCGGGAGCCTAGGAATCCAAAGACCAAGATCCTACCTAGTTTGATTTGTGGGGAGGATTGTTTTCCTCGCCTCCGGCCAGTCAATTTCTCACTCTGTGCCTACAATGGATAGAGATGGAACCACATCATATCTCTTCTTTAAAGTACCTAAAGTATATTGTGTTGTCACAGGGCAGCCCCAGAATTACAACCTCCCTCCCTGGATTCATATGCTGAGGACATCACCTTCAATCTGACTGTTTCTGAAGATGCGGTCTATAAGGTTAGGGGTGCGATGAGGGAACCAACAGAATGCAGTCCATAGCTAGACTTTTGAAATGTGAAGAATATAAATGCGTAAATCTTTATAGACCTAACCAATTCAGGTGAGGCTGGCTTTCGCTGACTACTGTGTGGCGCTTCTTCAATTCTCCATGCGTCATTGACTAAACACAATAGAGGTGAAAGAAGCAAACGAAGTAAAAATGAGAAATATTCTCTGAGGCATGTGTGATGGGATTCACTGTTTAGTAAGCATGACTTGAAAGAGTAGCTAGAGAGTCTTGTCAAAAAACATGTGAAGACTACATAGGTCTATACTGCTTACAATGAATAAAAACACAGGTATATTCACTGAAGTATTTCCTATGAAACTTTCTGTTGCTGAAAAATTAATATAAATGGTTTCTTTTACCCACACCGGATCCAGCATTATAGTGCCCCAAGACATCATCTTCATCACAGCCAGCAAAGCATCTCACCCACTTTGGTCCATCCCATATCACGCTACCTTTCATGGCTACTCTTTGAGCCTGGCAACAATCTCTCTACCCATCTAGTTCCCAAGGCAGGTTGCCACCATGTCAGACATACATATCCCAATTCTGTACGTAGCGGCCCAGTCTCTCTAGCCACCACACACTCTCTTGAACTCAATTAAATAGCCACATGAAAGGACACACAACACAATAACCTGTGATCCAATTGATATAATTGCCCACCTAGACATGCAAAGCCCTGTACACATCCATCCCTTAAGAATATTCATAACAACCTGTAAATGTGCAGAGAGGAATCTTAACATCTGCCTCCATGTTCTCTCTGCTGCTTTTCCTCCTCCTTCTCCGGTCTCCTCTCCTCTCTAAAACTTTTCTCCCGCCCATCCTTCCTTCTCATTCAATGACAGGCCTCATTCTATCTTGTACCTGCCTTCACCTGCATAATGACATCATCCTACAAGTTCCTCCTGATTTTCTTAAAATAACTATGGTTTTATAAAAAAAACAAAAAAGTGGCTAAATGGCAAACATAAATTTGACTCATAAAGCATCTTTTAAAAAATATAGTGTATTATTCAAAGTTGTTTAAAAGTCTAAAAAGTAAAGGTTTGATTTTTATAAGTAGTCATTTCTGAACAACATAGAATATACTTAACTAAAAACGAGTAAAGACATTTTCCATTCCAATGAAGGACTATTTACAAAATTATTATTAGCAAATATTTTAAGAACTATTCAAGTTCCTGTCTTTGTTAACCCCCTACTTTCTATGACCACAGAAGAGTCTGAGTATAGTCTTTATTTTACTATTGCTCTTGGAAGCTCTAACTTGTGAAATTTCAAAAAGACATTGAAAACCTAAGAATAATCCGTCCAATGTAAGAAAACACCAAAAGCCATTATATTCATTGACTCTATATTATCATAAAGAAATAGCTTCATTTAAACTGCTTGGCAATGTAGCTTAGACAATGTGTTCTTACAGTTTCTTTTAAATGCATCCTGTCAATGTAGACCACTGTCTAGGAAGTAATATTAGTCAAAGTTGATACATGGGCATCACATACTGGCTAAACAATTAGACATTATTCTCCCACAGTTCTATAGATGGGGAACCCCAAGATCAAGGTGCTGGCTCATTCGGTTCTTTGAAGACATGTTCTTAGCTCTCAGATGACTCTCTTCTCTTTGTATGCTTGAGCCAAAGGGAAGAAGAAAGCAAGACAGGGAGTAGGATACCCCAAGCAGAAGGAACTAGGTCCCGTTGATATTACTGTGCCTCAAGATAGATTCTAGAGTAAGAAAGAAACTTGCTCACCACAGCGAAGAGAGCACAGAGGCCAGACAAAATTCACATTCATGGGGAATGTCAGACTTAACTCTGGGCGACCTGCTGAGGCATCACAGCATTCTAAGAAAAAATTAAATGACTATTTTGGACATATTGTTAAAATTCTTTTTAAAAATAATAAAGCTTAAACCTATAAACCGAATAAAATTATATTATTTTTTTAATTCAACCTGATCATCTGTCTTGGGGTAGAGTGTCATTCAAATTTGATTGCAAATTTGGCCTCATTTCTACTTCACAGTATTTGGTGTTACTATTCTTGTTTATATTGTTTTCCTGGTATTCTCTCTCTCTCTCTCTCTCTCTCTCTCTCTCTCTCTCTCTCTCTCTCTCTCTCTCTCATTTTAACTTGGTCTTATCTAGTCTCAACTGATTTTTCTGTTTTTTTTTTCATTTTTAATTATGCTTTCTGATTTTATTCCTTTATCTAATATCTCTAAAACACACATAGTTTCAGCATGTTGATATGACTTTGCTACTCAAACTAATTGTCTTTCATGGGTTTTGAATCGCACAGTGATCTTAGAACATTTAATTTCAATAAACATGCACTTTCACAGTTTGTGTAGCACGATTACTTAAGGTTTCTTTTTTTTCTTGCTGAAGTTTCCCTTTCACAAATCAGAATGTGTTATTCCACAGTTAGCAGCTACTTGAAAATTTTATCATTAAGTTCTCGGACTTCTGACCTCTCTACTGTGGCCATTTTCTTTCTTGAAGGAGATTATATGTTTCTTTAACTAAAATCTATTTGAAATTTCATATTTTGTTCACACAAAAAGTATTTTTCTCATACTCTGAAAACAATGAATTGTTCAGTACAAAATCTTGGTTAACAGATATTTTCTTTCGCATTCTAACTGAATTGATAGATAGATAGATAGATAGATAGATAGATAGATAGATAGATATATCATATTTCTAAATTAAAGCAAAAATGATTCAAGTAGTATTACTTTGTCCACAAAATAAAATTGCTTGAATGATCAAATATACACATAGATGCATGTGTGTTTGTGTGTGTGTGCGTGTGTGTGTATATATATATGTGTGTGTGTGTATATGTATATATATACATATACACACAAGGGAATGTGTACATATATGGATGAGAGATAGATAGATGATAAATGTTATAGATGATAGATAGATAGATAGATAGATAGATAGATAGATAGATAGATAGATAGATAGATAGATAGATAGATAGATATAATATGCTAGCATGGGTGTTGCTGTAATTGTTGTTCTTGAAATGTATATACAGTCTAGTCTAGAATTCACCCAGGCTGGCCTGTGTCTGGCAGCAATTTTTCTGTTACAGTTTTCTCAGTAATGATGTACTTACAGGTGTGAACCATCAAAAACATATTTTGGTTATATTCATGTAAAAATGTATGGAATTAGTGCTATAAGGGGAAAGGGAGTATTTCAGATGATTGTAGCTTTGTCCTAAAGTTTTCAGTATATGGGTACTGTCTTAGTCAGGGTTTCTACTGCTGCCCAAATTATCATGATCTAGAAGCAAGTTGGGGAGGAGTTTATGAAACTTACACTTTCACATTGCTGTTCATCACCAACGGAAGTCAGGACAGGAGCTCACACAAGGCAGGAACCTGGAAGCAGGACCTGATACAGAGGCCGTGGAGGGGTGCTGCTTACTGCCTTGCTTCTCCTAGCTTGCTCAGCTTGCCTTCTTACAGAACCCAGGGCTACCAGCCCAGTGATGGAACCACTCACAATGAACCCTCCCCCATCAATCACTAATTGAGAAAATGCCTTACAGCTGGATCTCAGGGAGACATTTCCTCAACAGAGGCTCCTTTTCTGTGATAACTCTAGCTTATGTCAAGTTGACACACAAAACCAGCCAGTACAGGTACTTTCCACTTTCTATTTTAATAAACTCAGAAAATCATAAAAGTAAATGAACAGGGCTATAGCTTAAAGGTGAAGCACTTTTCTAGCAGAGAGAAGACGCCAGATTCAAGAGTTTCTCAGTACCACAAATAAGTCAGTCGTCAAAAATTCACCAGGGATTTCATCAGCAAAAAAACATGACATATTAGCTAATAATAAATAACCAAACAATTAATTACATGCAAAAAATCAACATTAACTCTTCTACTTTTAGAAATACACTTTCAGCTTTCTGTTTGTTAAAAATTAGAAGATGCAGATAGTCCAGATTTTATTATTTTCCCTAAATTCCGTCTATGCCTCGAAAGCATGCCCACCTGTCTACACGTCCCCACATAAGTGTTTGTCACATCAAAAAATCTCATATGCAAGAATCAACGTCTTCATAATGCAATACAGGGAGTCAGTGAAACTTTTGAACAACCCTATGCTTGACTGTCTGACAAAGCACCGTCCACATCTCCCATCAGTTTGGATAACAAAACAAGGAATAAACCACAGGAGAACTTAACCCTGCACGTTTGCTCAGAACAAGCCGTAAAGAAAAGGTACCTATAAAAGGAAGTCTATATAACTGAATTTCATGGGAAACAAGAATATATTCTTTTTATGAGAAATTCTTGTGCCTTGTAGCTTGGTTGTGAGGTACCACTGCATTTCAACTCTCTGAATTCATTTTTCCAGGAATAAAAATAAAAAAGATGGATGGCTCTCTGAAATAACAAATTCAAATGGCTAGCAGATTGAGCCCTGATACCTTTGCTCCTGTTTCTGAAAAATTTGCAATGCAAATACCCGTTCAAGATTCCTTTGGCTACACTAACGTTTACGCGTGTTGTGCCAAATAAAAGAGCTATTTGTGTGTGTTTAAAGGAAAGTATTCCTCCCTCTGTATGTGCACACCTGGGCTCGTGTCCCTTGAGAAGATCCCTCAACAGCTCCAGTATAACAAGACAATAACAGCAACATAATAGAGATTTATAGTGATTGTCCAGAAGTCAACAGGGGATGGCTCACACAGTAAGCGGAACCATAACAAGTGTCAGTTTTTTCAAGCAGAAAACAAAAGCAGAGCCGTTTGATGCAAGCTAATGTTTGAACCACAAAGCCACACTGAATCTGCAGGCTAATCATGGTGTGCCTTCCTCCTTACATAAAAATACTGAGGGGGAAAAATGCATAAAATATTAAACTGCAAACTCTACAACCCAAATTACCTGGGAAACATTCATTTTTGTAAAGAAGTTACCAATGATGGGTTTTTTTTTTTTATTGCAAAAGATGCTTCTTAAGGGGTCCAAACTAGGTTACAGATGTGTTTTTCACAATAATAAGGAAAGCATACCTCCACACTTAGAAGTCTGGTTTTAAATTTTATTTAATTACCAGGAAAGATAGTAAATTCAATATGGCATACACTTATATCCGTAGGATGGCTCTGAATGGCAGCTGCCCCTTTGCTTGGTATAGTCACATTCCCCATATTCCTATAATCTTTCTTCTCCCATTCTTTACTAATTTGTGAAGTCGTTGCTTGCCTGGCCTCTGCCAGCATTTCAGTCTAGATCTTCAATGCCAGTTGAGTCTTTCTTATCTCTGGCTTTATCATCGAGGACTTACTCGGAGAAAAGCCTGAAAACATAGAAGATTGTAATCATTACGATGCAAGAAACCTGAAGCTTAGAAATCTTAAAATGACTGCTTAGAAGTTAGGAAACTCATCAGTGATAGGGGCCCATGCCTTTAATCTCAGCCTTCAGGAGGCAAATCACATGGATCTTTTGAGTTCAAAGATAGTCTAGTCTACAGAGTTCTAAGACTGCCAGAGCTACACAAAGAAACCCCATCTCAAGAAACCAAACAAAGAAGCAAACAAAAGAGAAAAAATGTCCTTGACTTTTGCTAGTAAGACTGGTACACAAGATTGTCAAACTACAACGTCTCCTACCCTGTTTGTAAGATGTGCTGGGGAAGTCCTTGGCTCAGAACTTGTAAGAATGGTCAAGCAATGACTATTCTAACCTGATATCTATCCCTACGACACACGAGGAAACCCATGGCAGACAATGGCTGGATCACCAAGATCTGGAAGCTGAATGGCCCTGTGGTAGAACCAATCAACAAAATGATTCTGAATATTCTTTTATAACCATCGATCAGTGCATAGTCCAACTGTCATCAGAGAGGCTTCCTTAAAGAGCTGATGGGAGCAGAGGCCAAACCTTAGGCAGAGCTCAGGGAACCCAGCTGAAGAGGATGAGAAAGAAATGCAGGAGCCAGAATGATTAAGGACAGCAGGAGAACATGGCCCACATAATCAACTAAACAGGACTCATAGGCACTCACAGACATTGAAGTGGCAATCGCAGAGCCTGCATGCTTCTGTGTCAGGTCTTCTGCATATGTGGTTCTTTAGTTGGTGTTTTTTTAGAACTCCTAATGGTAGGAATAGTGTTGATTGACTCTTTTGCCTGCTCCTTGGACATTTTTCTCCTACCAGGTACGACCTCCAGCCTTGCTATGAGTGTATGTGCCCAGTTTTATTGAACTTGCTATGCTGGGTTCAGTTGATATCCTCAGGAGTCCAGCTCTTTTCTGAAGGGAAACAGAATATCAGTGGATCAGGAGGGTATAGGGTGTTGAGAGAAGAGGGAGAAGAGTCTACAGTTGAGATATAATGTTTGAAAGAAGAATAAACTTAAAAAGAAAAGAAAGACAAAATGCCTTTGAAGGGAAACTACAAGATAGATAAGTCAGCTTCACCCTCCTAAGATGCAGAGTCTGCCTTTAAAATACTATGGTATAAACAGTATAACAGGCAGTAGGCAGCCCACACTACCCTAGATTTACCCATAATAATCTCTGTTTTCTCATTGTTACAGCAACTGGGTCTTACAGTAACAAAGCTCTTTCCAATTCTTGGTTTCTAGATGAATCTCAAAATAAGAGGACTCTTCTTCCTAGTCCTTCTGATCTCTAGAGGAAATATATTTAGGAGAAAATGCATTCATGTCTACCTTCCAGTTATTTCGTAGCCCTTGAAAGTGGCAAGATATTTCTATTGGTATTTTCTAAGAAGATAAGTATATTTCCCCATCTAGTACAATATAATATATTTATGGTCTAAAAGACTGTCCCCAACATGTCTGAATGCCTGAGGTGTCTATGATGAATTATAGACATTCTAAAGGTGGCTCTCTGACAACCAGGATGATGGTTATTGCTTATTGACTTTCTACTAGGGTTTCTGCTAAGCATTTCACATGCATTATCTTATTTAATTCCTGGTGCTATTTTACAAACACAGGAGTCATTCATTCCTAATTCTCCCTTCCTGATCCCTCTCAAATGTCTTTGCCAGAAAAAAGTTTAATCACTGAGTCTTAGCAATGGGGAAACACAATATTATCCTGTGAAAGGTCATCTTATAGCATAGAACAGCTAAGCCTAAAATGTTAGTGAGTGCTTGTGGATCCTAAAAACTCCCATCAGTCTATCCTATCACTAATCAATGTCTCACAGACTCTAGCCATCTACATTTCTGTCAATAAAAACCATTTTCTTCTGGCTTTGTCTACACAAAAAATAATTGCAAAAATAATTGTAAATGCTGACTTAAAACTAAAAAAATTCTCTCATTTCTACATGTCTGTATTCATAGTCAATAATTCATGACAAGATCACTGGGGGTCATGAGGAAAGAGTTAAAAATCAATGCTTTAATGAACTTAATGTTTCTCTCTAATGTCACTGAAAATATGAAAAGTGTAGCCTTACTTTCATTACCAAACTTTTCTCAGCAGGGTCATATAGCAAGACTTTGAGACTTTGCATCAAATGTCCTCACTCTGTCCACTGGGCTGTGTCACAGAAACACGGAAGCAGCAGCATGTAAGTGAGTGCATGCAGCTGTGCTCCAAAGGAATCATTTAAATATTATGTCATATTATCATTTTTAATTTAATTCATAAGTGCTAAAATTATAAATTCAATGGCCATAAAATATGAGTATGTAAGAGCTATAGTTATTCCATAACCTATAGTTTGGCAGCCCCGAAATATAAAATTGTGATCAAAACACTTACTTACTTGTCAATTTATTAATGTTAACTATGTTAACAATGACTTATGTATTGCCATAATATACCCACAATGAACACATGTTATATTATTGGTGGTTTTCCAAAAGGTAATAAATATTTCCTTTTGTTCAACTACACTTCTTTATAATTTTTAAATTCACATGTATTAGCTAGGGATCTATAATTCTAATAAAATTAGAAAATTAAATCTAAGATATTTCACTCTATTTTATTATACTAAAGATTGTGTTACTAAGAAACAGTCATAGTTCCAGGTTAGGTAAAATAATATGATTTTTACATTAATCTGTGCAATTCCTTTCTCAAAAGTGTTCAGTATTTATAGTACCCCCAAGAAAGAAGAAAGAACCTCAGATTCTCATAAAGAGTTCAAATCATCAAGAAATGGCACAGTCCATAGTTAACTATATTTCCTGCTTTAAATAAGACTTATCATCAACTGTGTGCTATTATACGTTTCCATAATGCTATAAACACTCTTCAGATTATTGGCAGATGCCTTTGTATTCCAGAGAAACTAAATTAACTGGTATCATTTCAGTGCTTTTGGGGA
This sequence comes from Rattus rattus, assembly GCF_011064425.1. Lineage (NCBI taxonomy): Eukaryota > Metazoa > Chordata > Mammalia > Rodentia > Muridae > Rattus > Rattus rattus. The sequence goes on along the minus strand of NC_046164.1, from coordinate 41,513,715 downwards.
TATGCACAATCAGCAATGAGTGGTAGAAGTTTCCTATAAAAAATTTCAATCAGCACCAATTTTATAATAATTAAAATTGGGAAAATGATAGATGATGTCATTGTATTTTAATCTGAAGATGAGAAGGAAGAAACTCATTGCTCTTAAACTTGTAAGAATACACCCAAGCGAGGCATAGTTTAGCTGCCTTCAGTCAATTAGTGAACACTCAAATAATCTAAACATCCAATGACAAATGGTGAAACTAATTCAAAAAGACTGAGTGCTGCCTCAGACAAAGAAATGTATTTAATAGGCAGTATATATATATATATATATATATATACACAAACACATACACATACATATATATGTTGCAGCCCAAAATATTCATACAAAATTGTTCCAACTTTTGCATCCATGTTTCCTTTCCAAGAGAGGTTCTGATGGTGGCATGGTCCACACTATTGGTCCATGTAAAACTGACATCAAAATTTGTTCCTTTCTAAGACGGAATTAATTGTAAGATTTGTTCAATTTGTTCAAAAAGAAAAATAAGAGAATTCTTTGTACATAAAGATTTCAGTGTAAATTGTTTAATTCAATAAACATAGAATAAAATTCTAAATATTTCTTTCCAAACTGTGCTCCTCGAATCCTCTAAATAACATGTTTTTCTTCTCGAGCACCTGCCTCAAATTATTTTTAATGACTTTTACTGAACACCATAGTATATATTTGATTACTTGTAACTGAATCTTAATAATAATTAAAAAATCAGCCTATTCTTTTCTATGTATTAGGTTCCCAACTGATGTGTGTTTTTGCACCTATGGGTTTTCTTTAAGACTATCTGTAAATACATAAGGAAATAACAAAAGACATTCATAGAAGAAGGCAATGGAATTGGGTTTAACCATTAATAGTTAAGATACCAAGAGGGACTTCAAATCTCACCATTATTGAAGCTTATAGCACAGGGAGTGAATGTTTAACATGGGCCTAGATACAGGAGAAAGCAAATTGAACTTGGGTAGACCTAAATCTTCTAAGAATTAAAAAAATAATCATTTATGTCTCTATTGAATAATTAGTCATACTTGTATTCCGTGATTCGTGGAGAAGATAATATGTATTGGGATGCCAGCTTTAAAACTGACAGTAGGGGTCAGAAGATATGGGTAAGCTCTGCTTTCTATCCACACAATGGTTCCACTTTGGTAACTACAGATATGGTTACATATAAAATCTGTCTTAGCAAACCTGAGATTGTTCCTTCCTTCTCTGTAATTTTGCATTGAGGATTTTAGTTACTACAGTAGGTCTCAAGAGATACAAAACATGCCATGTAAGTGTCCCTTTGCCTTTAGCCTGTCCCGTCCTAGACATCCCCCTCAGGATAATCACCAGTTAGTATGTAGCATGCTGCAACATTTACCATACATGTCTCTTCTGTCCCTTACGAGGTTGTAACTTCTTCCGAAGAAGTGTCTACCCTCTTTCATCTGTGGATCTACTTAAACAAAGTGAGATGAGAACACAGCAGGTGTCCAAAAATCTCATTTCATATTAATAAGGAAATGCATAGACTCATAGATATATACAATCTTGGCACGATCATCTTGTCTGTCTTTTCGCCAAACATAACCATGTGAAATATCTTCAAACAACTGACTCTCTGTTGTATTGATAGCATTAAGAAAAGTACCCAGGGGGCTGGAGAGATGGCTGAGTGGTTAAGAGAAAAATACCCAGAGGTCCTGAGTTCAAATCCCAGCAACCACATGGTGGCTCATAACCATCTGTAATGAGATCAGATGCCCTATTCTGGTGTGTGTGAAGACAGCTACAGTGTACTTACATATAATAAATAAAATAAATTTTAAAAAAAAAGAAAGAAAGAAGAGCACCCAGGCTAAGAGAAAATGTATTTAGAAGGGAAGGGCAGGTGGGTCATTGAGCTGGAGAAAAGAGTAACCTCCTGGTGTTGCTTGGAACCCAAACTCTTGTCAGTATTATTCACTCCTATTTACTCCATGCACCTGAGCATGTGCTGAGGCTCCCTGATGACATGTTAAAGCCATGTAACAGACAACTTTCTAAGTCTCAGGTGTAGATGTGATGCGTCTCTCAGAACAACGTGATTAACTTTGATGGAAACAGTGAATGTTCAACCCTGGAGCCATGTCCACTTTCCATTCCTATGAGAATTATTGGAAGAAAGGAAAAAAAGAGCCCAGGAGCCTTTTAAGCGTCCTTATTTTTCTCTGTCACATCATTAAAGGTTCAATGAATCTCCAATTAAGTCTCCCTGGCTGCTGTCACCAATTTGATTGATAGATGTCCTTGGCTCACCCTCCACAGGACATGCCAGTACAACAGGCCCCCACCTGCCATCATCAATTATCGCTCTCTTGTCATGAGTGCCCTCGCTTGTCAATTTATTTGCCACAAATCCAGTGAAGCTCTCTAATCAGGAAAAAGAAAAGAAAAAAATCTTCTTTACTCGTAGTGGTAAGATAGGGAAAAAATCATCTTAACAAACCACATACCATTTCATCTGCCAGGACAGTTTGTCTTAGGGTGTTTTAAAATCTTCTCCTTATCAGTCACCAACCTAGCTGGCAATTGGGATCCCAAGGGCTAATTTATACATGTGTGCCTTTAACTAATTGAAAGGAAGAAGAAAAATTGGGAAGCATTGCACATAGACACACGTGTGCACATGCATGCATATCCAAGAACACATGCACGCTGGCGCTCACACACATATGCGTGCATGTACACACAGATACACATACATACATACTGCACAGACACACACACACACACACACACACACACACAAACAGAGAGGGGGAGGGGGAGGGAGAGAGAGAGAGGAAAAGAGAGCTCTGAGCTTTTCAGAATCCAAGAATTTTGCCAGGGTGAAAAGAGGGGGGGAAATCTTACATTTCATTGGGAAATTAATACTAACAAGCACTGATTAGCAGTGTTTCAGAAAGCTAACTTGGTTTGGTGCCTGTTGTTAATAAACCCAGCAAACATGGTAACTTTAACTTGGTTTCTATATAACCTGTTTAATGTTTAAACAAGGGATGATGTGGTTCTCACTGACTGATTACCTATACAGGCCACTGAACTCTTCAGTCTATTGATAGAAAAGTACAGTTTCCTCCAGAGTGCTACTATCTACTCCTGCGCCTGACCGTGAATCACTCTGCATAAACCCTGGAGAAGCTCAGGTGCGCCCAACAGAACCTTGAGGAATACATTGATTCTATCCCGAAGCCTATTAGATAATGACCTTTGCCCTTGTAACCAAAGTGACAACAAAAATTGCCAACTCTTATGCAACTCATGTCTAAGAAAGGTGACTTGTTTTTTCTCAAAGCACCTCAGAAAGCTGTCATGGTTTTTATGTGTTTGGAGGTTTTCTTTTGTTTCCCTTTTCTTTTCCCATTCGGACATAAAGGAAAGTGGGCAGGGAGGGGAGCGAACATTCCACGGGATAAGGGAAACTACCATCTTATGCACACGGAGGTGGAGGGAGCCATGTCTCAGACATGAATGATGGTCTCCTGAGCCCATCTATCTTGCCTGTTAGGGAAGGTGTTTTTTCACCCCATCTAAACACTCATTCCGAAGTGATAAATTTTGTCCGAGCAGGCATATGATGAGCAGAGGAAGAAGGGGGATGCCCTTGTCCTGCTGTGATCACATCCCAGCAAACACAGAAGCAACTGTAATGTCAACACACATGTGTCCTAGTGCTAACTGCCCACAGAGTGTGTAGCTAATAAGCTGGGACGTATAGAACAATAGTCTACCATCGGATCGGCACTGAATGTGACAGTATTAATGTATCAGTACCTAGGCAAGAGGTTCTCGCCTCTAAAGAGCGACAATGGCTAATTAAGTCTGTCACACTTGTCTTCATCTTTCATTTTTCTATTATCGACAAAGCTGGTGACTTTTCAACATTTTAAAACATTTCTATCTTAATAGCTATTTTTAAAACATCCTAACTTTAAGAAAAAGGATGTAATAAAATTACCTAGAGCTGAAACCAAATTTTGAACTTCCTTAAATATTTATTGCTGAATTTTTTTTCACAGTAGCCAATATTCCAATCCGACTTGTTAAGTTATGAAATTAGGTCAGGAACAGATGACCAGAAAGTCCTTAGTGATTGCAGGCCTGACCCATAAAGCTCATATTTCATTCCTCTTGTAGAAATCTCTGGCCAACAGAGGTAAATGGATCCGTGTTTCAATCGAAGCCTAATCTAGGTAATTTAGCTGTACACTCACCAATAATAGAATTACTCAGTTCACGAAATCTCGGAAGTCAAGAAATGGAATAAAATTTTCTTATCAGAACACATTTAGTTCCCACTCATGTATTCCAAGGTTTGAGTTTCTAGCTCATATTTTAAAAATTCTAAGGTGTCTACCTTTCTGGGGGCACTCCTTGACATTTGAATTTTTTGTTTTGAATATTAATAACAATATATGTCTTTAGTGATAACTGTATCATATTGCCTATTCTCACTATATATTAAATATTAAGGCTTCTTAACCCATGATCTTTTTTCTCTAAGTCTTTTGCTTGTGACACAAAACTAAATAATAAGTTGTAATGGTTTCATAGCTGTCAGTTATTGAAATTATTGTATAGCTATTTCCTCTGAATACAAACATTCAATCTGGAAGATGAGGAAGCTTCATTAGACCCAAAAGCAAAACAAAACTTCCAAGGATCAGAAAGTGCGTAAGATTAACGTGGCCCCTCCCTAATACGGTCTAAGCAGTAAAGATGTCTGTGGAGCAGAGAGGTACGGGACTGCACATCTGTCTAGAAGTTGCGCAGACAGCAGCCATGCTGGAGCTTTCCTGAGTCAGAACCAAGGTTGGGTGGTGAACGGGAGACAGGTGTTAGGATGAAGCCTTTCAGCTACCCAGGCACCCATAGGTAACCCTTCACCCATTGTTCTGAAAGTGACATCCAAGAAACTCACTTTCCCAGAGTTGATATGTGTGGAGTCATATCTGTGGTCTGTTATTGAATTACTATTGGCGTAAATAAAAATTAGTTCATCTCATCCTTAAAAAGAGAGCCAGCTGACATAGACACAGCGATGCCACTGTTTCTCTCCCCTTAACAAGTTTATAATCACCATGACCCTCTGTTCATCTGTGATTCCTCTGTGTTTAATATACAGTATCTTCAGTCCACAACAGAAGAGAGCGAGCTCTTCTGTAAAATTCACTGAAAATTAATAAGTAGTCTTGTAAGTGACTATCAGGATTCTACTTAACCCACTGGTAATTCTGCTCAAACCTTTTTTAACTTACCCAGCAATTGTAGCATTTTATCTTGGCATTCCACAGAAGAATCATCTTAACATTCAAGGGCAGTCTGGATGCCTTTTTGTTTTTGAAAAGACCATCTATTCTTGCAAAGATACTTCAATTGTTTTAATTACAAAAAGAAATCCTCAAGCCTTGTGTAGACAAGCAGTCTTGAACATATATGTAAGAACTAGTAACACATGAATTACCTAGACACCTTACTAAACACATATTCGTATCACTAAATCGGGACAGTATGGGAATTTTTGCATTGCTGACAAGTTCCCATGTTAGAATGACCCTGCTGGCCCATGGAGACACTATCAGATGTGACCTACTGGAAAAACAATACAATGTCTCACTGCTTTACAAAAGTCCCAGCAGCCCCTTGCTGATGGGATCCCTTGCTGACTTTCTAGATTGAAGTTTCACACCTTATGTTTCATCTTAATTCCAAACAAAACAGAGTAAGCATATTTTTAATGGAGCATGAAACAAAACTGTAAACATCCTTAAATATTTATTGCTGAATATTGCATAGTAGCCAGTATTCCAATCTAGTTATTAAATCATAAAATTATGTCAAGGATGGATGATCATGGAGTTGTCTGGGCTTAGTAATTATGAACTGGTAAGATACACTAAAATTCCCCAAGTGTCAGTAAAATAGTAGTTGCTAAGTCTAAACTATCCACCCCACCCCCCAAAAAGTGCAGGTAGATTTAAATTTATCTTTTTTTATTCTTTTCTCTAAAAAAAGTCTCTCAAATATCATTATATGCAATAATCTTCTGCAGATTTATTAAATGGGGAATTACGAAGCCCCAACCCCCAGTATGGATTTCAGAGGGAGAAGGTCACACCTCAGAACCACAATTTTATCAGTCTTCTGAGGACTGTTGCACAGTTAGTAAACAGACTGAGAAACACCACTACACAGTCATCAAACACCCTTAGGCTGCATGGGAGTGGTGAGACAGTGAGACACGTGCCTTTAATCCTAGAACTCCGGAAACCGATGCAGTTGCATTTCTGTGAGTTCAAGGCCAGACTGGTCTTCAAAGAGAGTTCCAGGCCAGCTAGAGCCACATAGTGAGACGAGAGAGAGAGAGAGAGAGAGAGAGAGAGAGAGAGAGAGAGAGAGAGAGAGAGAGAGAGAGGAGAGAGAGGAGGAGGAGGAGGAGGAGGAGGAGGAAGGAAGGAAGGAAGGAAGGAAGGAAGGAAGGAAGGAAGGAAGGAAGGAAGGAAGGAAGAAAAGAAAGAAAGAAAAAGCACCATCAGCTTACTGGAAAGACATTTAACATATTTTTGGCACTAAATTTTTTAATTGTCACATAATAATTTTGCATATATACAAGGTAACGTGAGAATTTAGTATCTCTGTGTGTGCACAGGTACATGTGCCCAGGTACACACAGGTATGTACATGTGTGGCAGCCATAGGTGCCTGTGCAAACAGGTATTATTAAGCATGTGTGGAGGCCCCAGGTCCCTCTGTGTATGAATATGTATGTGTGCACAAGTGCAAGTCTGAGCATGTATGGGGGCCAGGGGTGTTTATGTGTGCATGTGGAGGCCGGAAGTCAGTCTTGACTGTTGCTCTGAAGCAACAAGATCTCTCACTGGGACCTGGGGCTCACTGAGCAGTCTAGACTGTCTGACCAGCAAGTTTCAGGGATCTGCCTATCTCTGTCCCCAGCACTTGGATTGGACACACACACAAACCCACACTGGCTTTTTATTTGAGAGCTGGAGATCAAACTCAGATTCCCAGCTCATAAAACAAACATTTTCTATCTGTTTTCTCCAGGGGAATATTCAAAATCCCCTCCATTAGTTAATAATAATAATAAACACTCGGTTAATTGTTATAAAACGTTGTCATGTTACTGTGCTAAAGGACACAATATTGTCTCTAATATACAGCTGCATCTCTATAACCACTAACCAACTATCTACCCCCCTCTTTCTGAAAGGCATTTTCATTTGAATTGAAACTGATTCAATCACATCATTTTTGCTTTGTAAGATTTAGAACTTCATTGCCTATCCTAAGGAAATACTTAGTCCTGGAGAATTCCTTTGTTAGCATGAGTTTTTTTTAAAAAAAAAATAGTCATTAATGTGCATTTAACTGCCATGGATTAGAAATATAATTCTCCTTCTTAAAGGCAGCCGGGCCGCTGGAGAGGACAATCAACACTTTATTTGGCCTAGTAACTGAGTGGTAACGGTTGTTACTGTTTTAAGCCTCGGATTTTGTTGCTGTTACAGGCAAGCTCATAAGGACAAATAAGCTGATGGCACTACAGGGCTGTTCTAAAACTCTTGCTTTAATTAGAAACCTGTAGTCAGAGTTTGCGCTGAAGGATAAACAGCACTTCTAGGCTGGATGTTTTCAACTTGTAATTTCTTCTAATTTGATTTTGGGGAGAAGTATGAACACAAAGGCTCAAATGATGCCAGTGACATCCCTCAGTTTGTCAAATGAGACCTGGGTGCAACAAACAGAGGCAATGTCTATTTATTGTGTGTGACAACATTTTAAGTAAAACAGAGCCATACCTGGGGACTTGGACCACAGGGAAAGTCAAGAAATAAAGTTGGGGGTAGTTGTAATATAACTACAGTAATAATTCTAATTTCCAGAACTCAATGAATAAAAAATAATCAGAAAGAATTGAAAGGAGCATTTGTACTGTGGCCCTTTTATACCATCTGCATGACTTTAGATACCCTAGAACCCAGGTATTACAAAAATCCATTGATTACAACATAAAAACACAGCGCTTACCTCAAAAAAGCTAAGACCTGCGCTACTCTGGAACCAAATAAGGAACAAGGGCCAAGGAACAGATTCAAGTTATACCAAATTCTGTGTCCCACTATGGCTACAGTTTGATGAAGTTTTCATAGTGACAGAACAAAGTCATAAACTAAGGTGTCTTTCGAGTGTACTGGAGGAAGCATTGGGTAGGCAGATTGAAGCCAGTTGAGGAAACAATCTACTATAGGCTTCAGATGTCGACTAACAATGCATGTTTCCTCCTGGCTGGTGGAACCTAAGAGATTAATTAATTAAGGGATTAAGTTAATATATGACAAAGCATTCTTTCATCAGTCACATGGATGTTAGGACAAAAATAGGGATGGACAAGAGGATAAAGATACCAAGATAAATTGTAATTAAACTCTAAGCCTGCAACATTCCAGGCCCCCCATAATCTATAAAGTCCCAAACAAAATATGAACCCAAGGTACAGAGCTCAGCTATTTCGCTTTTTCCCAGTGTTAGAAATACATGTCCCAAATTTGTCCCAAATTGGGAATTTGCTCTCTCGGCCTCAGTCCCAAAATATAGACCTAAGGAGTGTCCCAGAACTTGACAGCATGTGGCCTGTAGCATGTGTAAGAAATTAGCCTTTGGGCACACGAACGTAGCATCCCAGTACAGTGCTATGCAGTTGAAATACAGTGTATGATACGCAAAAAAAAAAAAAAAAGAAAGAAAGAAAGAAAAAAGAAATTAGCCTTTGCTGCGTAAATCCATTGAGATGGTATTGTTGGCACTATCTGATAACAGTGATATTGGCTAATTCGGCACGCTATCCAAACAAAGCCATTTTCAGTGTCCTATTTGTACCGAACTTGCCCTCTCCTCTTGGTATTCTTCCTACGGCTAGGATTCTACTTGTTATTCATTTCCAACCGTGTTAGCTCTTATCTAGCCTTCTGCCATAACTAGTAAACCCTCCTGATCTCTCTAGACTATGCTAAGTGCCCTCCAGAAAGTTCCCTAGCAACCAGGCTATCCTCCCTCCACGTATAGCATTCTGAATCGCAAATGCATGTTTGTTGGTATGAATCCCTCTTGAGGCTGCTTGCTTCATAGTTGTAGGGATTGTAGGGACTGCATCTGGCATGTGTCTATTGTTCCCTCACTACAAAGTCTAGTGCCTGGTTCATAATAAACTGACAGTGTAATTTACAAAGAGGATAAATGAACAAGAAACAAGTACATATGACGAGCGGTGTGATGCTAGAAATACTAAGCATGTAGACTTCAGACTCCGAGTCCGAAACTCAATTCCTGTTTCTGTGTATTTCTATAAAACTATTTAACTTGTGGGTTTCAAAGCAAATGAAAGTGGAAATCCTCTTTTGTCCAAAATAATTTAAGAGCTTCTATATTTTTATTGAAAATATTTTTCAGATGACATTTTTTATTATGTTTCCCCTCTCCCAATTTTCCCCAGGTCTTCACCTCCCTACCTTCACCTCATGTTCTTGTTCTCCCCATGACCCCTCTAACTTTCAAAATTAAAATTCGACATGCACGTAAAACAAAACCGATATACACAAGAACTTACCAAGACTGTAGCAACATGCACAGGTTCTAGGCCAGCGGGTACCAGCACTGAGAGTGTGCAATATAATCAAACAAGCTATTTGAAATTGATACCTGCTGGCAAAGGGACGATCAGTTTTCTTCAATACAGTGCCACTAAGCATTATCAACTACACTTCAGGGCCAGGCCCATGCCCGGGGGTAGTTAGCAAACCCAAAAGGAACTCTTTGTTGTTTTGGCACTTTCTTTTTTGCCCTATTCGAATATCTGTATTTTAATGGACATTCAAGCAAACATTGGAAACTGTGAGACCACCCACATAGGTTGGATTATCATGAAGCCAGCCCTGTTTCTTAGCTGTAGAAACTTAACCAAGTAAGCTAAGCAATCTGTGTTTCTGTCTTCTTGTGCATAAATGAGATTACGGGAACATTAGCTCGGTGTCCTTTTCTAGGAGTGTACTTGGCAAGACGAATCTAGAGCTGAAGCCAGTACCTTGAAGAAGGCAAAGTTGCAGCTTTTAGGGACCCAACTCTTCCCTCTTAACTGTGGTTATCAGTCCTTAGGCCTCTCTGTCCGAGGGATCCTACATTCTCTTTGCCAGCATTGTCAGACTTAGCTCTCCTGCTGACCTTAGCTGTTTTCCTTCCTGCAAATAATACAGATGATGCTATACTTCTTAATAAGCTTGCTTGGCGTAAGTCTTCAGCTTATGCAACACCTCCTGATTCCAACTATTCCTTTTATCTTCTTTATTCTCTTGTCTCTTTCACTTCTCATCCCCAGTCTCAACTGTTGGGGGATGGAGAGATGCCTCAACTATTAAGAGTACTTGCTGTTCTTTCGGGGACATTGGTCCATTTCCCAGCATCCAGGTAACAGCTCACTAACTTTCTGTAACTCCAATCCCAGGTTATCCAACTCTCTCTTTCTGGCCTCTGTGTTGGGTAATAGCTTCAGGTCCTGAGGAATTGAGTCAGGCTGTACTGGGCAATAGTCCCTAGCCATAAAGAACAGTTTAGCCCCATGCTGATCTTTTTGTCCCTCCTATAACAATAAGCCAGGGTATGGAAAACAAACCAACCTGCTTCCAGTCAAGTCACAAGAAAGGAACAGCAAATAACTTCCTGGTGGCCATCTTTGCATGCGTGTATGAACACATACCTGTCCCCCAGCCTCTCTGCACATGCTCTCACTTCATCCTGTGAGAGGTTTGCAGCCCCTGGCTCCTCCATTAAAGCAGACTCGGCCTACTGAGCTCAACTCTGTCTGCTTCTCTGCCTCATCTTTCTCTCTATCGGTCCTGGATACACACATGGCAGACAGACATAGATGCAAATGAAACAGTCATAAAATAATTTTATATAAAATGAGATTAAATAGAATTACTGTGAGTATCTAAAAGAAAACAGATATAAAAACCTTATAACATTAAAATCTATGCAAGTCCTGATACTATGTAGAAGGCGCTGTGGAAGCCGAACACAAATGTTGATTATTTCAGGTTTTGCTGAAGGTTTCCTTCGGGCTACAGGAGTTTGTCCAGGCTGACTTATATAGATCAATGTCTCTAAATTGGAGGTGACTTTGCCGCTCTGAGACATTTGACACTGTCTGGAGACACTTTGGTTGTCACAGCTGGGGGCATTCTTGGCATCTAGTGGATCCGGAAAGGATGCTGCTGATGCCGCACAGTGGGCAGATTGCTCCACCCCCAGGCCAAGAATTAACAGGTCAAAATGTCAATACCTCCAAGGTTGAAAAGCCCAGATCTACATTGATTCCTGTGCTTTCAAGGACAAATCACTGCATTTTTTTTTTTCAGCTTCTTGGGTTCCATATCCATAAAAGGTAGCTAATAACACCTGGGCCTCGGTACTTTGCAAGGATGTTGTAAAGATAAATTTAGGAAGAAAGATCCCAGCTCTCGGAGGGGAAAGGGTACTATTATAGCCTGAGGTGTTATTATCAAGCTGTGCCGACACTTTCGCTCTCAGGAAGCCAAATGTTCTACTTGGAAATGATAATTTCCTCTACTAAATGAGCATTTTATTTCCCAGAGGGACTCATTTTGTTCACCTTTTGCCATCATTGGATTGGGCCCATTACAGCTGTTGTTCTTCCTTTATGTGAAATTTCATAGCATGCATCAACAACGGGGCCTCTCCTGGAGGAATGTGCACTCTACAGCAACAGCCGCACACATGTAGCAGACTGTAAACAATTTCTAACCCAACTGGCCTGTATATTTATAGGCACAGTCTTCGAACTCAGACGTTTCACCTCATTCAATAAATAATAAGAATATTCTTATGAGTCGAGGTACGCCACAGGCGACAACGTGAGATAACAGATCAATGGCAAAGCATAACGTTCATCTGGTATCTATAAAGTGAAAGACTTAAAGGCTAATTGGAGTGGGGGAGGGAGCACGGAAGAGAACAAGGGGAAGTCAGGTAGGGAAAATAAGGAAGGAAATCATTGAGAACCACAAATTAATTCAACCCACATTAATTCAAACACCTTAAATGTGTAATTAATCAATAACTTGTGCATGAAAATTGCCCCGCTTGCAGAAAATTTAAATGGAACAGCATTATTGTGACGAGAAGGAGCTAATGTCAGTGCGCGCGACCCCAGATGTTCAAAGCAGTTGCTTCCCGATAAAATCTGCGTTCACAAAATCACACCCGGACAGAAAGCAATGATTAGGGAAGGATTTCCCTAACATGCGTGTCGTGTCAGTGTTTGACAGCTGCATGGTGCCGTAGAGGCAGGCACACCATCCTGGGCGCCGAACGGAAAAGTGGGGGTGACAAGGGAAAACATGAATCGATTTATCTGATTCTGCCAGTGCCTGCCTGGGGGAATGCGTGCAGGTGAGGCATCTTGCTGTGGCTTTTCCTGTGGTCAGAAGAGGTGGACGGGGTTGACAAAGAAAGAGCAGTGATGGTAGTGAGTGTGGAGGAAGAGGCTAAACGTCGCCAGACTAGGGAACAGGCTCTGCATCCTACTTTCTAGTGTTGGCGAAGCTCATTTCGGATGTCGCAGGGACTAATGTGTGGCAAGGGAAACAGAAGCACTAAAGAACGAACACATGGTTTCTAATTTCCATCTCTCTAGATATTGACCCAGTCACTGGATAGCTGCATGTTGGTTCCCTCTTCTGTGAAATGAAGCTAATGGTCCTTCTATAATAGAACTATTGCAAAGACTTAAAGAGCTGGTGACTAGAAAATCTCATTATGCTGAATGTTTGGTTGCAATTCAATGAATGCATATTTATCTGTTTATAGGAAAACAATTTTTCCGTGCTTAGCATTGGCAAACTTTCTGGGAAACCTCATTTCAAATCTTCCTCGCAGACTCTGAGCACTTGAGTCTCTCTTCTACCACACCTTCCTGTGGCTTCCTCTATCAAAGGTAGAATCCTTCACTCTGGTTGGTGGAATACCCATCTGTGGTGGATTCTGTCATTATCTTCTATCCCAGATTCCTGTCTGGGATCACCCTTTATCCACACTGAAACAAAAAGCAGGTGGGTGTGACTGAATATTGTCAGTTGTTTACGTCAGTAATATTTTTTGACAGATCCTTCCTATATAGCTCATGCTAGTCTCATATTCTTCATCCTCCTGCCTCAGCCTCCCTGAGTACAGGCATTGCAGATTTGTACCCCTTTGTCTGACTTAGGTGCACTTTTATGTGACTTAATTACTCAGCATGGTTCAGAGAGAGATAAAAGTAAGATTCAAGATGTCCTTTCTCATCATAGATTTCTTCTGTGTATACTGCAGAATCCAAGGCTTAGGGACAGACTGGTTAGCGGTGAGAATAAGGAAAAAATTAAATTGGAGAGATTGAATGAATTTAGTCTTCCCTCCCTTGACACGTGAGACAAGGGCAGCCTCGAACTCTTGATCCCCCTGCCTCAATCTGTTGAATGCTAAGTTTAAAAGCAAACACCACCATACCTAGATGACCCTTTTCTTATGAAAAAGCACTTTAAATTCCTTAGTAACTTTTAGGTTTATCACCCTGAATACTGATTCACTCTCCCTACACTCACTAATTAATGGCAGCTTATTCTGCAAAGCTTTGCGAATAAATGCACACTCCGAAACAAGAGAGTGCCTGTTACTTTTCCAAACAACTGAGGTCACCGCTTTTGTCCCACCAAATAAATTAAATTGCTATTTGGCATTAAAAGTCTAAATGGCTGAATAGATGATATCCTAGCTTATCCCTGTAGACCATCAGGACCAGCAAAGGAGTTCATCTCTATCCTCACTAGACATTTATTTTATGTTAGATTGGTTTTGTTGTTGTTCTTGTTCTTGTTCTTGTCATTTGAATGACAGAGAAACATCCCTCCCACCCAACAGTGCCAGCCTGTACCAGTCTCTCGGCTGCCAACAACAGACTGTTGTTGTTTTTGATGGTTTGATTCTATTATTAGACATCAATCTTCAGAAACTATAAAAGCATATAGAAAGAATGCACTGTCCGTCTTGCATGTGGATTCTGATCAACCGCCCTGTGATAGATTTGCTTTGGAGCCTCCTTGCTTTCCTATCTCTGTGATCAGATACAGAAAGGGACAAAAAGCAAACTCATTAGCAGCAATTAACCCTTAGACGGATCCAAAAAACCGTCCCATTCGATTTTTGCCTACTGTTCTCAAGGATTCAGTCAGAACGTGTAATGCCGAAAAGGGCTAAACAGGTGACTACCAACTGATGTGAGACTGCTACAAAGAAGGACCCTCAGACATGATCCAAGGCTTACTCCAGTTGTTTTGAAAATGCCTCCCTCGTCCATTGTTAATAAAAGCGATGCTTCAGTGACTTTCCTGGATCGGCTGTCAAATGACAAGATTAAAAGGCACAGATTGCATGGTTATAAAGAAGAGTTGGTGTTTTTATCTGTCTGTCTTGTCACATTGCTCATAAATGACCAAGTCATCTGTGACTAATGCTGGACAAGACAGAATCAGGGTCAGGCAGGTCCTCCCGCTATCAGGCGACGCTTAGAGTTTGTTCACCTGGCTTCAGGAGAGATAACAACGGCCTCCCCTTCCAGCTTCACCCATCTTACTCACAGCAAGAAGAGGGATAGGTGCTTACAAAGTTCCCAGTCCAATCAGCAGAGACTAGGCCAAGTGGACAGATGGTGGTTTTTGCTGCAGGGGAAGCTAATGGCCACATGTGAGGGTGAGCTCATCCTCTTGCCTTTCGGGAGAGGAGACAGAGCTATTGAATTAGCTTTGCAAAGGATCCTCTTTCAGCTTAATCAACATTTGCAGAAGGAGAAATTAGATTGTACAGTCTGTAAATGAGGCTAGCCACCTCTACGGCCAGACGTTGCTGCTTCTGCTCACCGTAGAGAATGGAATCTATTTGTACAGCCAGGTCATGCGTGAGTGACTATTTACCAGTGATGATAGTTCACTTCCAACTCTTGGCATGTTTGCCTCTAGAAAGAAAAACAGGTCAGAAACCTAAAATTCAGACTGTAAGATCTCCCAAATTCAAGCTCAGACTAAACAAGCCTGAAGACAGACACAGCTTCTTCATTGGCTGTCCTGGAAATTCTTGACTGTTAAGGGCTGCAGAATCTTAAAATGTGTTAGAACTGCCGCATTCGTTGCTTTTATAAGCAAAGAATGCCAGTCTTGAAGCTCTACTATTGTTTAGCTCACAGCTTTACAGCAGAGTATCAATGTAAGCCCTTATGCCAAAGCTGCCTTTGTTCAATTCCATGTCGTCCAATAGCTTGTTGGGGGAGATTCTCAATGCTGGTTACAGGAGCTTGAATGAAGCCTATCAAACCTGTAGTTACCTTTAGACAATGCTAAAAATAAAATTAATGACACCCAATAACAGCAGCTCTGTGTGCTTTATGAAATGATGCTTCTTCTCTGTATTAAGTGAAAAGGATTGAATCTATTTGAGGTCTCTGAAAGATTAAGTCTTCAGAAGTGAATTTTTTATTTCAAGTACACACTGCGCACAGTCAGGATTTAATAATGCATGCTGCGTGAGTGGCAGAACTGCTTGGCTCTGTTTGAGGCATATTTTATTTAAACACAATATAACTGAGTCACATGGTACTGAACCCGGATATTTACATTTTCAGGGTTCTGACTTTTAAAATGAAGAAGCACGTTTTCTTTTCTGCAGAAGGATAACCATCTTTTACTGCTGGAAATTTAAAATTTGAATCAAAATTACATCTTTATCTCTGCTTTTTAGTTGTCCGTATTTACAGATTACAGCCTGGGATGCAGGAATCCTGGACAGCACATCATGAGCAGTGTTCAGGGGACCAGTTCCCCCAGCCTTCATTTTTTTCCTTCAGGTCTAGCCTACTCTATTCTCTCACACCACATTCAAAGGGATGCATGCAAATGAATATTTGTACTGAAGAATATGGTTAAAAACTTAAGAGTTGTCATTGGAACAGGGAGTCCAAAAGTTTCTGATCCCAGAACATGTGAACTGTGCTACGTAATAGGCAGAAAGGATTTTGAGGATAAGACATCATTCCAGCAATAAAAAATCCCACTTAGACTCTAGAGTATGCAATATAAATTGCACCACAGTATAAAAATGCAAGACTGTACCCATGACACTCAGAAAGTCATACCAAACTAAAGCCATACTTCATGTTTTAAATAGTCATCAAGTAAAATTAAAATTGGTACATTCAAATAAACTAGAAAATCTTCATCTCGTAGAATCATTTCTTTTCCAAATGTAGAGAAGGTGAAATTTTAAGAAACACTACTACATACTTTAAAAGATTAGTTTAAAACTATTAGTTAACAACATGTGTACATCAAGCCTCTGTGTTAAAGAAAATAAGTTGACTCTACTTTTACTAGGCAGATAGATTTCTGCATTTTCATCTGTTTACTAATCACATTTGCTTATTGTTTTTCATCGTGCATGAAGGGACGTCAAAGACTGAAATATAACCTTACGCCATCATTGTCACATGCCAACCCACCCCTTATTAATAATTACCATTGTCTTCACAGAAGGCTGACATTATTGAATAGCTTCAACTCCAAGAGATTGTCTTATAAAATTCCAGTAAGTTAAAAAAATAATTATTAGCATTACTGTAAAAGAGAGGACAGTGATGAAAAAAATATAACTGTTATTCCACAGAAATGTTTTATGGACAGTGCTGGAGAGACGTAGGTGTTGGCATGGACCATGGAGACTCCGGATTGCTTTACAATGAAGTGAGCAGAGCACATAGAACCTATCATCCAATCTTTCCCAGGGAGACCAATTTTGATGAGAAGGGTTTACATATAGGACAGTGGTTAAAAAACAGAGACCCTTAGTATAACCACAAATAACAGGTACTAGAAATACTTGCTATAGAGAAGTCTTCAGACCTCACAGGCTCTGAGCCCAGCTTGTGTCATTGCCAGAAAATCCAGACTGTTTCATAACCCATACTATTGAAAGCCTCACTTGATTGTTACCAAATTCACGTGAGCTCCTGTTTACAACACTTCCTTAAAACTCCATCCATTTGGAGCGTCAGGAAGTTGTCAAGTTCAGCACCCACCTTCCTGCATACCCACAGTGCATTCCGAGAAGTCCACTCTAAGCTACCATTACTAAAGATTCCTAGGGAAATACCTGGGCTGAGTGACCTGAACAACTTGGTGCCTGGAGCCCCTGCCAAGACCACTACACTAGTAAGCGAATTTTCTGGTCCTACTGGGGCTGGCTGATCCCATCAAGGGAAAACTTCACTGTGTCCATCCAGAAATAGTAGAGAAGCTTGACCCAATTACAGCTCAGAGACTAGCAAGCAACTTATACCAACAGCCATGCCCAGACCTACTAAAAAACCTCCCATCCTAGAAGCCGCATCCTAGCTAGTGGGATAAGCTCACAAAACCCTGAAGCATAGGCTACTGCAACAACTACAGTTATTACAGAGATTAATGATACTAATTAACTGAAGACATTCTAAGTATTAGCACAGTGCTAGCCTAGAACCAAAGCATGGCCTACTCAACCATCAACCTGAAACCTACCTCGGGAAAAAGTTGGCACAGGTTAGATGATGAATTTACAAAGTAGTCCTCCCTTAGTGCACTCTGTTGTAAAGACATTTATGACTCAATGGGAACTGCAAAATAGCACACTTAGGACTCTCAAAGCACTGAGGAGAGAATGCCCAACATAGCCTATAATAATTGAACAAATGGCAGAAAAAAGAAGAGATCTGCAACAGTTTAAGATAATAATACAACAATGGGACATTTCAAGGGCAAAGACAACAAAATGAGAAACATGAAAAATTCAGAGTAGAGACTATAACTATATATAGCCTGAGTAAATACATGTTTAACATTCTCAACCCTCAACCCAAAAATATTCACTTTCCTTTTAGAAAACAGCATGGTTGGAAGCGATGTTTCTAACTCCCTTGCAATGGTAACTCCAAACAATTGGAGAGTTGTTTGACTTGATGTGTGGACCTTACGTATCTAATTGACACATTAATAAGGGGACACTGAAAAAGGACTAATGATGCTGGAAAACACAGTGACTGCAGATCCCTCTACATCACACATTACGCATTGCTATATAAATCATCTCTTCTGATATTTTAGAACCCAGAATTAAATACAAAGCCCTAACAAATGGATTAAACTTGAAGATGTACCGAAATGTCAGCAACATGATAGAAAAAAGGCAAGTCTATAAAGCAGCTCAGAAACATGGTATAGTAGATATGTCTGGGAAGGCGGACCTCAGAGGACTAGTCTAGTTTGCATCTCAGTTGCTGTTATAAAACACTAACCAAAAACCTTGAGGAGGGAAGGGTGTATTTGACTTACATGTTAGAATCCATCATTAAAGGAAAATAGACCAGAAACTTGATTCAGGAACTCAAGAAGAAAGCATGAAGGAACACTGCTTATTCATCTGTCATACCTCTCTCACATTCAGCTACCTTTCTTATATAGCCCATGGGTGGTACTGTCTATGGTGGGGTGGGCCCACCAACATCATTTACAAGTCAAGAAAATTACCTGAGAGACAAGCTCATAGGTCAATCTAATAGAGGTAATTTTCAATCGAAGTCCCCTCTTCCCAGGTGTGTGAAATTGACAAACAAAATTGGCCGATGCAGTTTCAGATGTAGTATGTATAGACCTTTAATAAGCTAGGGCTTAGTATCTTCAGGAGGCCTAGAATGGAAGAAATCAAATGGGGTGGGGGAAGCAAGTAGCGATTTTCCAGCAATGGAAATAGTCAAAGTAAGTCAGAAAATGTTCAGTTATCTGTTTTATACTCTATAAATGGTGACCATAGGATCCAGGTTCAACATATAGTATAAAATGAAGTTTAATTGGAGAAGTGAAAAGAAAATTAATTGAGGAACCTGGTGTCTTGTAAACCGAGAGAAAATATAGTAAGGTTTTGAAAAGCTTGACTGTCAGCAGGCACATAAACCCAGAAAAACTTTACATATTGTAAGCATGAAGCTTAGGTCAGCATAAGGGATATAAGGTCTTTCCTGGAGCTTGTCATACATAAAGTGTCATGTGACCCTGGCATTGACGCCATTAAGTCTACAAGCTTAAGAAAGTTAGACTTCAAGTGCAAAGAATGGCAGAGCGAGGTAACAAGGAACAAACATAACAACTTCTTCCATGGAAACAACTGGAAATAAGCAGAGAGTGTCTTACCTGAATGCTCAAATAAAATAAATTTGAAATATATAACAGTTTAAGTTATATGTTTCTATACATATATGATGATGGTTGACCAATTGCAGGGCTCAGACCAACCCTTTTCTATTGTGTCAAAATGTCTGGGCACCATAGTAACACATCCATGCAATGTATGCTGCATAATTGGGACTCTTCTATGCAGACTGTCATTCCCAAATGATATTCAAGTACCTCCCCTCCAATGAGATTCCAGCCACACAGGAAGGAGTAAAATCACTCACCATCTACTCATGGAAATTCATTTTCAATTATCTTAAAGTGCTTTTACCCTGTAACATCGCTTTTGACAGTGATCGAAATCAGAGTGCCGGGATTGTTTTAGAAGTGAATGTATCCCTCATCAAAAGCAATTCTGATGTAATCAGCATTGACTTTCTAGGAAGACATTTTACCCATTTAAAAAAAAACGGCTTCATGTCCCATTGCCAACACTTCAGCAGGATACACACAATTTGAGAAGGACAAAACCAGCCATCAGAAAATCTCCTTTTGAATACTTGTTCCACAGGCTGCTACTCACTGAGTTACTAAAAGGAAGGCTAAAAAGTACAATTACCATGACTTATGGAAAGAGGCTTCTGAGACCACTGAGCATGTGCTAATTTAATTAGTTCACTGAATATACGTGAATGTGTTTCTCTTTATCTGATCTCTGTCATAAAGAGACTTAATAACATTACAAAAATAGGAGTCATAAAAAATATTTGGGGAACAAAATGGAAATAAAGGATAGTATCTGCTTTCTTTTAAAGGGGGTTTTGATAAGGACACAAATACAGATTTAGAGAACTATTAAAACTCTAGCTACAAAGGAAATGAAAAGCTTGCATTGTCTGTGTTCCATCACCTCCTCCGCTGCCCATCTCATAATACCCTTATTGCAACTGACATGGGGCGATGAATGCAGAAATGTCAGACAAAAAGGACCATGTAAAGATAAAAGGCTATAGGGTACAGAAAAACTCCACAGAACAAAGGCCAGACTGCATGTTACTTTTGTTCCCGTTTTGTTTCCGAAAGCTGCCTAGGTAATAGCTAAAAGCCAGAATTCCGTGGAGAGTAGAGCAATCCACAAAGGATCCCGCTGTGTCTAAAACATTATCATGCAGAAAAAGATGGATAAATCTACTACTAAAACTGTGCTCAGAGCTCCCCCCTCTTTCTATCTCTATCTACCTACCAACCAACCTATTATTTTTCTACTTGTCTATCTGTCCCTTCCTTCCTTCCTTCCTTCCTTCCTTCCTTCATTTCTTTCTTTCTTTCTTTCTTTCTTTCTTTCTTTCTTTCTTTCTTTCTTTCTTTCTTTCTCTAAACATCAGCCCCAAATTCACATTCTGAATAGCTTCAAAAAATGTTGAGGGAGTGTGTCAGCGAGGAGTTACCCCCAACATTTCCTATAATATCAGTGGCAAAGTTGGACAACGTGAGTGTCAAGTTCAGCAGGAGCCTTCTCTCATGCAGAAATACAGACTGAGCTGAGTTGAGAACCATTGAGTAGCAGCAAGAAAAACTGCTTCGC
Source organism: Rattus rattus (assembly GCF_011064425.1). Taxonomy (NCBI): domain Eukaryota; kingdom Metazoa; phylum Chordata; class Mammalia; order Rodentia; family Muridae; genus Rattus; species Rattus rattus. The sequence goes on along the minus strand of NC_046164.1, from coordinate 41,492,736 downwards.
TGCATGATACTCTCTCTCTCCTTTACAAGAACGAAAGAAACAAACAAAGCTGTTTACTGAAATCTACCAAGTAAAGAAAACCACATCCTAAATGAATTCACTCTGTCAAGGCATTACTAGTACATCCTAGATACATGTCTTTTTTTCACCTGTAGGTTAAGTTTTAGTGACACCACATTTCACAGAGAAGAGTCTCCTCACTAAGGAACCCTAAACACCACTGTCACTGATTTGTAAGTTCTCTGCTCCTCACGGTTACTCAACTGAGCCAGGATACAAATGTTAACTTGCCTTCGCTCTCTCATTTTATTCTGCCTTTCACGAAAATGACCTTATCTAATTAAAATTTTCAATTATCTATATAAAAATCCACCATTTAGAACATCTTTAAGAAAAAGTTTATAATTTATAATAACAAGCACAGAGTTTTCCTCAAGAGACTCATCATCCAATGTTAGTTGAACTACAGAGTCATCATCTCTGAATGATGGAGAGGATTTGAAAAGTTCTAGAGAACACCTAAAACTTAGAGGGGGGGGGGCGGAAAGGCAAAGAGAAAATGGAATGAACCACTGGGTAAGAGTGAAAGTGAAAGTGAAATTGATAAACTCATACCCACTACTGATTCCACCGTAGGAAAAACTCCACTGAACTTAAACATGTTCCAATGGATGTAAACCAAAATACATAGAGCAGGCCCCTTATTCTTCACCAATCCTTCAAGATGCCATAATGTCATAACCAAAAGTCAGGGAGAAGGAGATGGAATTTAACAGGGAAAAAAATCTGAGACTGTTTATATCTTATATTGATAGCAAACCACATATAATTATGGGTCTTAATTAGTTATAAACTGAACAGATAGATAAAATAAGTTGTAATATTTGCAAGCAAAGAACCAGAATATAAAGTCTTAGCTCACATGGGTCATTCCATTTTCTCTTTGACTTTCTGTGGTTTTTGTTTGTTTGTTTGGTGGATGGATGAGTGGGTTAGTTAGCAGGGTTTTTTGTTTGTTTGCTTGTTTGTTTGTTGCTTTGTTTTGTTTTGTTCTCCAAATCTTTATGTGTTCCCTGGAACGTTCCAAATCTTCTCCATTTTTCAGAGATGACTACTCTTTAGTTCAGTTAATGATGGACGCTAAATATCTTGAGGAAAATTCTGCGCTTGTAATTACCTGCACTTAATAAATGGGAACAGAAAGAATTAATCACTGTAAATTTTGCTTTTAGTTCCTCAGATGGAGGGATGAGATGAGAGACATACCCAAGCTGTGTAAATGCATTGCTTTGGGCTGAGCCCAGAGCATTTCCTTCTCTGTTCTATCTATCTCTAGACCTAAGACTAGAATCTTCTAGCGTCTATACCTTCTAGTCTTTCAAGCTGACTGATTCAGTCTGACTTTTTTCAGCTTCTCACTGAATTGTTCTGGATGACCTCATACTAATTTTGGCAAAGTCTATGGCTGAGAAACCCACATGCCCTAGGGCAGTATCTACCACTGTTGTTTGGAAATGAACCTTTAGAGCCAGCTTCCTTGGAAATATCCATGTTTATACTTAGAGATTCATCTGCTGCTCACAACCTTGATTGAAGAAGCTTTGTCTGCAATTAATGTGGAGACTCCTAATTAGTCAGAGCACTAAGAGTACTCAGCCCTAAAGGAGACACCTTCTCCTAGGCAGAGGGACAGTTTCTTTTTCCTCATTGGGGCAGCCATTGATAAGCAAATAAATTAACCATGTCAAGTGTGCAACCCTAATTAAACTGAATGGGGAAAAAATACCAAATATGCAAGTAGGAGGAAGACATATTAGGAAAAATGAGCATCAGAGGGAGTAGGAGGGACTTAAAACAAAGGTATGAGGAGCGAATATGATCATATACATTGTGTGTGTGCATGTGTGTGTGTGTGTGTGTGTGTGTGTGTGTGTATACAAACTGTCAGATGTTAAACCCGAAAAATAAATAACTAGGGAAAGTAAGTAGTAAATGCAATAACTAAAACGAAATTAGTCAAGTAAAAAATTCAGAATATGAAACATGTTTTTAAAACCAAACAATAAAAAGTAATGAAAAGAAAGTCAATAAAATATTAAAAAGAGCAAAGAAAAATAATACAATAATTCTCCATTAAGGTTCATTGAGAACGAAGAGAAATGAACATGTGGGCGTGAAAACCAGTGAGATTATAGGAAATGGCTCAGTCAGTGTTTGCTGTACAAGCATGAGGGCTGGGGTGTGGCTCCCCCTATCTGTAAAAGCTGAACATACTTGCATGTATGTGGAATTCCAACACATGAAGGTGACAGAGAAGGCTCCTTAGCAGTTACTGGCTAACCAGTCTCAATAACAGTTGAATACCACACTGAAGGAGAGGCTCTACCCCAACACAGTGGAGAGTCTTGACAACATCAGGCCTACACACACACACACACACACTCATGCATACCCTCACACTCATGTATACTCGCATGCCTGTTCATATATATATATATATATATATATATATACACACACACACACGCTTACATTCACGCTCATGCATGATGCTCTCTCTCTCTCTCTCTCTCTCTCTCTCTCTTTCACACACACACACACACACACATAAATGCACGTTCTAAAGCAAGCACACTCAAATATGCACATGTACACACAAACACATGCACACACACTCGAACTCCTTTGGAGACGTTTCTATTTAGCTGCATGCCAGTAAGTAGCAAAGCAGTATCACGAATACTTCACAGGGGACCTCGCAGGGGCAATGACACAAAATAAATAAATATTCAAATAAGAAATCAAGATGCTATTTGAAAAATATATAACTGCATAAAAATAAAAATAGATGGCTCAAATTAAGAATGTAACAATATGAAGAATAACATCATCCAAAAGTTCAGCAGTTTACCTCTAAGAAGCTTCACATGCAGCATAAATACTAGTCAAACTATTGGTAAAATCTATAGAGTATGTGAACCAGCTTATTAAATTCACTATGGAGAAACATGTGAACATCATTTAATGGGATTTAATAGAAATTCAAAAATATCATTTAGATATAGTGATATGCCAAACACAGAATGAATGAGTGACTATATGGTAACATATATATATATATATATATATGTTATATATACACATAAATTTACTTGTATTAGTTACTGAGCTTCTTCATCCTAGACCCTTGTCTGGCTTGTGCTGTTATATTAATGAAACAGAAAATAATACAACTTATTACAGGCATTTAACAACAAATGCAAATTTTTCTAAGGTCTTGAGCTAAGTTATCTGAGGACCACAATGTTGCAGTTTGCAGGTTACATGCTACTAAGACTTTGTAATATGACAGTTCCAATTTGAAATCTTTTAAATTCTTATGTAAAAATGAATTCTTAAAATATGACTATCCTAAAAGAGAAAGTCAGATGATGGAGAGCAATTCAATTAGATATTAAAATTTTACAAAGCTATAATAATTGAGGCAATATTCTAAAAGAAAATGACATGGGATTTAGAAATAAACATTTATACACATGTGTACAATACACATTATATTCTGCTGTGACTCACAAATATAATAATAGATAGTACAATATATTTAAGATATTAGAAAAGATTGTAGGTTTATAGGGTAGATTAGTGGAATCATTTGGGGAAGGATTACTTGGAAAAAGCTGCTAAATCTAAACATGTGCAGGCTCGATATTCTTAACTTCAATCTCTTAGAGAAATTTTACATAGAAATATAAGGAATATATAAGTACATTGACTATAGTATTGCTTTAGTAACAAAGAATTTGAAGCATCTTCAAAATAAAACAATAGGTGAAATTAGGTGTTGTTAAGGGTTGCTAAATGCTGAAATTTTGTATACTGTTGGTAATGGTCTTTGTTGTCAATTGAGGGATTCCTATGATATTACTAATCACACTTTTCCTTCTGCATAAGCATTTCCAGAGACATCATACATATGTGGCAGCCCCTGAACAGGGAATACCTATCTTCAGTATATGCTGGCTGAGGGTTCTGAGGGAAAAGTAGAAAGAACAGTAGAAACACATGAGAGCTGAGTTCTTCCTGAATAACTGTCTCTTGCTGCCTTCACTGTAGACATCAGATCTACCTTCTTCAGCCCTCCAACTGAGCTCACACGAGTGGCTCCCCAGAGAAATTTTAGGCCTTCAGCCTCTCCCTAAGCCTTCATAACTGGTATTTCCTGAGCAGCTATCACTTTCTCTGGTTCTCCAGCATGCAGACAGAAATTGTCTTGAATCAAGTAGGCCAGCCGAACAAATCCCCTTTTACAAGCATTATGTTCTCTGTTCTCTGAAACAAGCATAGACAGGTCTTCGAAGAAGCCTTGTGAATGAGAGGAGAATGAGAAGCCTGCCAACATACCACAGAAGACATGCTTTGGTAAATATAAAACAAGAGTAAACTATTCATATGTAGTATGATTAACACTATTGTTAACAGTATGTTAACAGTAATGAAGAAGACCACTATGAAAATCTTGAGTGCTTGAGTAATGTTTTGCCAATAAAAATCAACTTAAAGATGTCAAATTCACAGTGGAGTGACATCCTGCAAGACGGAGGTGGAAAAAGGAGCCAATGATGTTAGTAGATATCAGTTCCCCATTAGCCTCCATACACAAGTAGTAAACTGAAATATTGAGAGAAGCTCTGTATTTGCAAAGACCTGTAGAACCCAACACAAGACTGTTGCCTAGACATCTGACATTTCACACTCAGCACAGTACATGTTTATTAAATTATTTTGTTGACCTTAAGAGACAGCAAGGACAGAGAATGTCTTATAATCACAATCATGAAATATTTAAACAGTATCACATATACAAACTACCCCTCATAGGCAGAGAAGTTAAAGGACTTGCTTGAGAGCATAGAGTTGATAGTTCATGGAAAATAAGCCTTTGAGTTACCCAAAATCGAAAGTAATTAAGATGAGATTGGATGATTAAACTTATAGCAATATTAACAAAAGCAGAATATGCAATGCAGAATATTTAAGTGACTATATTAAACAATGAGAAAAATACAGATATGATATTACAGAGGGGAAGACAGAAGTAAGTCTCTATAGAATTAAAGAAATACTGAAAATTATGAAAATAAAATGTTATCCATAGTAGGTAGCTCTATTCTCTCTCTACTATAGATGTTCTGATATCCATACTAATTCTTAAACACTAAATCCACCTCCACAGGTCTGTATTGGAGGGGGGACTTCTTTATGATAGACACATCACATTTAAATCATGACTCACAGCTTTGAGGTTACCAAGTAACTTCATTGTTCTTATTGGCAGTAATTGGCAACTACTCAGTTACCAACTGTTAAGCATTACAAAGGTCAGGATGTAGCTAATAGTGTGGTATTCTTTCTCAACTTTCCAAATATTAAGATTTATTAGTACATGACCACCACATGAGAGTGAGCAGGAGATTTAACTCTCAATGTAGGCAGTCTCTAAGGTAGCATTTCCATCCTCTGGACAAATAACAGAACACTTTATTCTCACCCTCACTCTGCCCAAGGCTAAGACAGAAATGGGATGATTATTGTTCTCCTAGAAAGAGACATGTATATAACCACAGGCCAACAAAATCATTAGCCATCCATTCAATACTCGACCAATGATTGATGTGCAAAGGAAATCTTCAGTCGCCTGGGACCGTCCAAATGGCTCCTGACAATAACAGCTTTACTGTGGTCAGTCATAGCTATCAGTGTTGCTGTATGTCCGAGAGAGAGAAAGAGAGAGAGAGATCCTATATGTGGGTTTGAAATATTAGTCAGTCTTATATATTTAACATGCTTTTAACATGCTCTACATGGGGTACATTAGAGTGAGAATTTAGATGTAACATCTGTGTCCATAAAAGAATTTGATCTAACTGAACATTAATTTATTGCCATTATTATTATTATTATTATTATTATTATTATTATTATATTGTTTATGTAATGTTAAAGTGATTTTTATTTTCTTCCTTTGTTCTATTTGCCTTCTTATTTCAGTACTCTATGGCCCAAATTTTAGAAAAATTGTTTGATTCTGAGAGAATATTAAACTATAAGACTCCTAGGGTATCTCCCTTAATGAATAATGTGTAATTTCTCACTTGTAATGTGAGAAATAATTAAATATGCTATAATTTTAGAGGTAAGAAGTACCATCATTCATAAGAAAACTCTCTATCTCTCTCTCTCTTTCTCTCTCTCTCTCTCTCTCTCTCTCTCTCTCTCTCCAAAATGACATGAAAGTAATAGAAAAATTGATGGATTCGTGGATGGCAATTTTGATGTTGCTTGGTTTGAAGTAGAAGAACTAAACAGGATGGATTAGTAGGGAATACCACAGTTGTTCCTTAACTGAATGCAAGGTGTTCTCTAAAACGAGGAAAGGGGAATGTGATATTTCCTCTTAAAAACACACTGACACAAGGACTGAGATTTAAAACTCATCTCTACCCTTTCCCCCAAAGAAGAAAATATTAGCACTTTCAGGAGACACAGAACCCAGGCATCATATCGATGTAAACACCGAGCATGAAAATTAAATGTTAGACCAAAGATTCGGAAAAAGAGCTGAAAAGTCTAAAAATAGCACTAAAAGTTATAGAGAAATTTCTTATAAACATCAAGTAGAAACAAATTCCAGGTATTAGTGGAATTTTATATTACAATTTTTCTTTTTGCCAATATGGGAGCTATTGCAGGTAGAACAGATGTTTGGTCTTTAAAATGAACAGAGATGTTCTACAAACAAATAAGTTAATGCACAACTCAATACTTCTTAGGTTAAATACACATAAACTCAATATACTCATATATTATGAGAGGTGTTTGTAATTCTTTAATTTGCATAATGAGATCATATAATTCAAAGCATTCTGAAGCAGGCAATGAAAAGTAATTGTAAATCTCTACTATTGTCAGCCATGGCACAAATAAATGATGGAACATAAAAAAGAGAGAAGGAGTCATTCTGGCTAACTTGAGAGAAAAGAACTATTATTTCAACTCTAGCGGCACTAGTGGGGTTTCAAAAGATTGTGTTCCTTAATTGCAGTATGCAAATTAATCAGGAAATGAATGCCTATTTTTACCTTCACTTAGACTGGCTGCTTGATTCACAGGTACGCAGTAGGAGGCTGGAGTACTCCCTGCCTCACTAGTTTTCCCTATCCCAGCTGTCGTGGTTTAAATAAGATGACCCCATACTCTTAGGCATCTGAATACTAGGTCCCCAGTTGGTGTTGCTTTGGTGGAAGAAGTATGTCTCTGAGAACAGGCTTTGAGGTTTCAAAAGCCATATGCTGGTTTTTTAGTTCCTTGGTCTGTGGTGTGTGTGTGTGTGTGTGTGTGTGTGTGTGTGTGTGTGCGTGCGTCTTTCTCTGTCTCTGTCTCTCTGTCTCTGTCTCTCTGTCTCTGTCTCTCTCTGTCTCTCTGTCTCTCTCTCTCTCTCTCTCTCTCTCTCTCCCCCCCCCCCCCTAAAGAATTCACTTTGATTCTAAAACATTAATCTTTTCTTATCTTTGCTCCTAAATATTCTCTCCCAAGCATTTGCCTAGCTCCTCTGAATCCTCCATTGGCCAAAAATCTTTTCGCATAAGCAAACATAGCTATTAGTCTCCTTGGAACTTAGACTTTGGGGATTCCATCTAACAGTCCTACCCCTCTGCTATATCATAGCTTATCCACTCTGTTTTCTTATCACAGTGGTACAGAACCTATAAGGAAGAGGGGGTGGAGTCTATGGTTGGAATAGTGAAATATGCAGGAGATTGGCTTTTCTCCATGTGTAAATGCAGACTTTCCGGGGTCATACGTTAATCTGACCCTTCCTCTCACTTTCCAGTCAACATTCATCATGGACTGTACCCTGCAAAAGCCAAACTAGAGATTTCAGTGAGATACAAAGCCTGTGCAAAGGCGATGAACAGCCTGCATCCCCTTCTCTCATGCACAACCCAACTATGACTTACATTTTCAGAAATAGCTCTTAGAATATTTGTATTGATTCTTTGGACTTTCCATATATGTAGACAGTGTCTATTGACCATATTTAGTCCTAGCTCCTCCTTCAAGCTTCCTTTGGGATACCCTCAACACATTTTGTTCTCAACTTCATGTCATCTTTTTATTTAATTTTATATTTTTAGCACATTAAATCCAATCAATGCTGCCTCTGTATGTGTAGGGGTAGCGTCAACTGCTGGGGCAGGTGACCACAGCTTCTGTGAGAACGAGATGAGGGAGATGCTAGGAGATACATATTTAAGCAGAGATGGAAGAGAAATGGGGGACTGATGGAAGTTGGTAGTGTATTAACCATAGTTAAGTGTACATAGCAAAGCCTTATGAAAACACACCAATTCATGAGCTAATTTAAGATAGCTTTAAAGGAGCTTGAAGAGAATTATCTGCATGGGTGAACAATACCACTCATGGAAGACACAGATGCAACACCAGGCTTAGATTATCTCCAAACAAGTTATTGGTAAGGAAAGCCTCATAGGCATCCAAAACAAAATGGACTATTGCCATTACTTTGGTTACACACCTAAACAAGATGGTAAGACCTTATAGCTGAAGACATCATACTCTTGCAAGACCAGGAGGAACCAATCTTAAACAGACCAGGAAACTCTCCCTTGCTTACTGACTTTCATAATTCTAGAAGATTCTACACAGGCACCTTCTTCTGGGTCTGTCTGGGAGACAAAAATGAAAGAAGGAAAGAAAGAAAGAGAGAAGGAAAGAAAGAAAGAGAAAGAGAGAGAGGCCGAGAGAGGAAGAAAGAGAGAGAGAGAGAGAGAGAGAGAGAGAAAGGAAAAAAGAAAGAAAGAAAGAAAGAAAGAAAGAAAAAAAGAAAGAAAGAAAGGAAAGAAGAAAGAGAGAGAGAAAAGAAAGACTGAAAGGAAGGAAGGAAAGACGGAAAGAAGGAAAGAAGGAAGGAAGAAAGGAAGAAAAGAGAGAGGGAGGAGGGAGGGGAAAATGGAAAGGAAAAGAGAGGAGACAAGAAGAGAAGAAAAAAGAACAAAAGAACAAAAGATAACAAAGAAGAGAAATCAGCAGATTTACTCAGGGCTGGACCTTGCATGCTACAATACTGACCTGCCAGACACGATGTGCCTGTGTCTGTGGAACAATAATGGAAAAATTATTAATGGTGATAACCAAGAACTATATTTTATGGAGTATTGGTTAGCACCTTCCTAGTTCATTCCTCAAATTCGTTTGCCCTTTAAAACCTCCAACTGTCTTCATCATAAGGGTTTCCCCTCATGAAATAGCAATTTGTCCAGCCTCTAGCTCAGGATTTCCTGAAGCCTTAAATATTTTCTGGCAGAGATGCAGCTCAAGTTGTTCCACAGGTACAACACTGCTCTCCTTGAGATAAGTTGTAAGACTGTTTTAAAGTAACAGGGAAAAAACAGTGTTCACTGTTCTTAGTTGTAAATTGGTAATCAAATCTCATGCTGAGGAAATAAAGTCATTACTGCAGGATTTAGAAAACAGAGCCTACTTCATCCACAAACAGCACTGTCTAAGTCACTGGTGGATTTGTGTATAAGTGTGTGCATGTATTTAAGTATGATTGATGTGGGTTTATGAGACAGAAAGCAGTATGTATATTAATAGAGACATCAGTATGACAAAAGAAAAGTTTTGGTACCATTCGGTCAAAAAAAAAAAAAAACAGCCTAGATTTCATATGATTTCATTCTATTTGGGAATAATAAATCCTAGATTTTTTCATTGTTCATTCATATCTTTTTTCCTCACTATAAAATAATCTCTCTTGAGACTGTACCAAGTTCACAATTGTCAGCCAACATTCATAAAAAGATGGCGATGGCTTCCAGACTTCTCACAAAGCACTTATTTCTCCTTTTAGTGAATTGGATATATTTGACAGTTTGGGGGCAACTCTAACATTTTTCACTGTATTGACACTTCATAGGAAACTCTTTTTTTAAAAAAATGTCATCTGCTCACCTCACATTCTCCCTCTCACTTGGGATGGGCAGAATGGTTGATATGGATGATAAAAAGAAGGGCCAATCGCCACCAAAAACCTGCTGACCTGAGGCTATTATCACCAATACTCACAAGCACATTTGCTTCAAGAAGTGTGATCCTTAGGCACTCAAAGAGATCTGGAAAGTTGTCATAAGGGAGATGTGTTCATTGATGTATCCTGACCTGAGTGTTCCTTAGGAATGCCCCCACACAGTATCCTGTATAGATGTCTAGATAACATAATCAGTATGACATTTCACCAAACAAGTTCCATACATTGGTAACCTGTGAAACTGTTACTGACACAAATTTACAGTCAGTATAGATGAAAACTGAATACTATCAGAGTTATATATAAAACTTCCCAAAAGCCACCACTGCCAGCATTTTCTTATACTGTAAACCAACATTTAATGCTAGTGCAGCTAGCTACATACAGAATCGCTTAAGTAACACCTCTCTCTCTCTCTCTCTCTCTCTCTCTCTCTCTCTCTCTCTCTCTCTCTCTCTCTCTCTTTCCCTCTCTTTCTCGTTGTTTTGGTTTTTGTTGATGGAGTTTCTGTTTGAGCTGTAACCTGCGAGTTGTCAATGTCTTTCCTCATACAATTACCTACTTCAGAAGTGCATGAAGATATAATGGAATCAGATTTATGTGTTAAAGCTCGGATAGGTTTCTTTAGTGTGGAAAGAGAACAGGTGGTGTGGTTGTTTGAATGAGAATGGTCCCCATCAGCTCATGTATCCCAATGTTTAGTTATCAGGAAGTGGCACTGCTTTAGAAAGATTACAGTGATTAGGAGCTGTGGCCTTGTTAGAGGTAGTGTGTACGTGGGGGTGGGGGTGGACTTTGAGACTTCAAAAGCCCATCCCAGACCCAGTCTCTTTCCCTCTCCCTCTCCCTCTCCCTCCCCCTCCCCCTTTCTTTCTCCCTCCCCTTCCCCCCTCCTTCATTCTCCCTCTTTGATGCTTGAAGATCAGAATGTGGCTCTCACCTACTTACTGTTCCACACCATGCTTGCTACCATGCTCTCTGCCATGATGACAATGGACTGGCACTATGAGCAAGGCCCCATTAAATACTTTTTTTTAATAAGAGACGGTAATCACAGCAAAAGAACAGTGACTAAAGCAGACGAAAACAGTGTACATTGATGTATATCATCAGTACTAGGCTGTAAATTCCTTAAAGACAAGGGCCACACACTATTCATTTTCTACACACTCAGTGCCTGACCTGTGACATAAACCGTCAATAAACTAATTTTGCTAGTAACTTCAGCTAGCGGCATTAATAACAATCTCTGATTGATGGTTACCAATAAAGACAGTTTGAGTCCAAGGAACATGATACTTATTGTAAGCTAGGAATCATGTAGTTACTCACAATATTAATAAATATAATGATATTAATGAAATCATATAATTAATTATGTGGCTCCTCCCCTTGGTATCGTTCTAACTTGAAAGAGGAAAGTTAACTGTCAAAAGCACAAGAAAATAAAATGTACGACATGAAATGCAAGATATATTTAAGAGAAAAGTTATAACAAGTATTTTCACAAATAGGTACTCATGTTTTCTTGTTGATTTAGTTTTAAAGCAACTATGAGAGTTTCTTCATAAATTCATTGGAGTTATTTACCAAAAACCATACAATTCTGACCAGAATTAAAACTTCACAGCAATTAGTTCTGTTTTGTTGGCATTTGCATGGTAGTGCCTTTTTAATTGCTATTAAAAATGCCAGTCACATTCAGTAAAATGTGAACGACATTGTAAATCAGATGAAATGGAAACAACATAGAACACACAGAAGACCATTCACAAATAATCAGAATAGAGTACAATATAATATACAAAAATTTCACTCCTTCACTCACCAAGGACAACTCGCAGAGTGGAATCTAGATGATAGAATAGCAAATGCTCCTTTCCTTTCTAAAAGATACAGAGTATAATAGATAAGTATATGGATAGATAATAGTAAATAGATAGATGATAAGTAATAATTCCCCATAATTCCACACACCTATACAATTTATATGTAAATAGACTTAATTTATTAAATGTTATTCATTTATTTAGTAAAATAAATTTTATTTATTTCCGGTATAAATATTCTAGTTCGGTGACAGTTAGGTAAGTTCAATTTAGATGACTGGTGGGAGAAAATACTAACTTGTCAATCTTTGCTGGTGAGCATTATAAAATTGTCAAAGGCAGCAACCAAGAATCCAAAATGTCTGGCTTATGTGTCTTCTAAGAAATTAGACAAAATAAATGCATATTTTAAACAAGTCAGCAAACATTTACTAAGGGACTTCTCTCCTCTCTCTCTCTCTCATTCTCTCTCTCTCTCTCTCTCTCTCTCTCTCTCTCTCTCTCTCTCTCTCTCTCCCCTCCTTCAGTAATTTAAAATAAAACTAACATAGTTTTTGACAAGCAGAGAGGAAAGTCCCGGTTAGCGCACACATGGTTGGGAAAGCAAAAGTCCTCACGTCATAAGCAATGGCTTTCTCTGTCTTCTACTTCATCTCAGAAAATTCCACCCAGAGAAATTTGGTCCAATCTGACATTTTAATATTTAGAATTCATTGGATAAATAATATTCTCTTTCCAGATACCACATAATAGTTCCTGAAAAAAAATAGAGACTAGTAAATCATTTTTCAGTATATCATAGATTTATAAATTGTTATAGTTAATGTAATGCCCTTGTCTCCTTCATAATGTTCTTATTGATATTTTTGTGCAAAAAGAATATTTGAGCGGCTAGAGAGATGGCTCAGTAGTTAAGATCAATTTTTGCTCTTACAGAAGACCCAAGTTCAGTTCTCAGCACCCATCTCATGTCTTATAACTCTACAACTCCAGTTCCAGGGATCCAGCCCTCTCCAGCCTCAGTGGCCACCATGGAATGCAGTGCTCTTACACACATGCAGACAAAACAATCATATACATAACATTATATTTATATGAGTTTTAAAACCCTTTGAGATGACTCTGTTAAGATATGAATTCCATTAAGGAATACTTTGGATGGTATGTTAGCAGTTTTTTTAAGTCTAACTCTATCCTTATGTTGTAAGTTCTTTAAGATAAGAGCGTTTTCCAGCCAGGCTTGTAAAACTCACATGTCCCTCTTTTCTTTGCCCTGGCTTTGTAGTTGTCCAGTCACAGAGCTGACTCACTCATTACACCTTTCAGGGACTGTCCCAGTGTCTCTCTGCAATCTCACAAATCACTGAAACAAACGCCCAAAGCATCCAAATAGTGTTTACTGTATGCTGCATAGTCTATCTGGTGGCAGCATGGAATCCTTGAGTCAACTAAGCATTGGTTGTTTTATAAAGATATTGTAGTCTGTATGCTTATGAAAGGTATGAGTCCCAGAACTTAAGTAAGTCTATCCTTTCATAGGTTGGGAGTTAGCCAATAAGTATGTCTTCATAATAAAAGTGTGAGTTTGTATACTGCCATCACAATTAGGACATTAAAACGAGTATTGGCTATGGTCCAGTTTTTCATCTTTCTATAGTTAACTGTAAATGTTTATTGAATGTCTGCTCTATTCACACTTTTCTTTATTTCTTCTTTCTTGAGTTGGTTCCATGACTAAGAGTTTTATAGGATGAAACAGAAGCTTCTGGTTGTGTCATGTGATTCAGGGTCACATGGTGTCTTACTGAGGCAGACTCGTGAGATGTTTTTTTCTGTGGCAAGACCTGTGAGAGGACACAGGATGCTTGGAGAGAGTATAAATAGGACTCAATGGACAGTGACAGGTTGCTTGCAAAGCTAGCTGTGCCGTTCTTCAGTGGACTCGTTTCTTCGCTGATCTCCACTTCGTTGAGAGAAGCAAGGCAGAGAACTCCGGGCATTTCACATGGTCTAGTCTGGTTGTTCCCACTGGTTTCTGAGGATTTGGCAGACGCTGTTTCTGGTGGATTGTGCTGTCACTGCTGATTTGATTCATGTTTAGTATCCTCACATTACTGAACTGGACTGTTGGTATCTTAAACAGAGATTAGAATTGCCCCCAAAGAACTACTTCTAAACGGGTCCTCATCCCCTTGTCTATTTTCCGTCTTTCTCCCCTACTATTAGACAGTGGACTAGAAGGGAAGTTGAAACATTTGAGAACCCTTATTAAAGTAGGTTTTGGAAAATCTAAGCCTACAGTGGGGTGAGCCAAATACTTCATATTTTAACAGATTCAGCTCAAAGATTTAAAAACTTATCATGCAAGTATAACATTTTATATATGACTGATTTGTCTGCATGTACACAAGAGCACTGCATGCCTGGAACCCATTGTTAGCAGGAAGAGGGTCCTAGGTCCCCGGAACTGCAGTTATAGAAATTTGTAAGGTGGGTGCTGGGAACCAAACTTGGGTCTTCTGCAAGAGGCAACAACTGATCTTAACCACTGAACCATTTCTCCACATAACCTTTAATTAACCAATCAATTACTGAATTTTCTTCTACGCAGCGTAGACAGACAAAAGAGATTTTTATCTCAGAACACTCTTCTTTACAGAGGAAGCATTTTTCAAACTAAAATACTAAAGCAAGTTTGTTTTCTTAAAGGATAAAAAAGCCACCGATGAATAAGTATAAACCAGTTAAAAGTTACAGCAAGGTTCATAATGAAATTTACACACTCTCCAACCAGATATACCTTATCTCTCTGGGGATTTTCTTTCTGAAAATTAAAAAAAAAATTAATAATGGTAAAAGGGGGTAGTAAAAAACTTAAAAATTAAAAAAATAATAGTAAAAGAAAATGTATTAAAGAAAGTTACAGTATCGGGTTCACTATGTGAGCAGCTGAGAAGTTACTGGCTGTCAATGTCATTTCAGTCACATTGCGTATACACACTCTCTCTACCTTATACTGATTGGAAGGGTTTTCTAATTTCAGCCGCCAGTTAGTCTGCTCACTCAGGCATCCGCCTTCCCGACGAGAGTCCTTCCTTATTCCAAGGTCACCTTCCCCTTCCATCCCTGCCTCCTATTTGGCTGTGAAATATCCAGGTGTTCTGGATTATTAAAACACACACACACACACACACACACACACACACACACACACACACACACACACAGAGAGAGAGAGAGAGAGAGAGAGCTTACCTGACTTGAAAAAGATTATTATTCATTCTTCATGGTGTGTTACATCCCACAATAAGCTACTTGTACAGTGAACCATTTTCATTTTTTAATTAGGATGTCCTCTGATTTCCCCTTTTGCTCTTGCAGATGGAAAAAAATTAATCAAGGAATGTTGTGTGCACTCGGAAACAATTAAAATGTGATTCTTGTAGTGCCTTTATCTAAAGGTAAGGATCTAGACTTGCTGGTTAGTTGCTAAGATTATCAAAGGCAAATTCTCACTCTAAATGTAAAACGTGCCCGGTAAACCTTATTATTCATGAAGCCGAAATGGTGAATTTTTAGGAAGGAGGTGCATTCCTTGGTTCTGGTTTTCAGTATCTAGTATCAACTTAACAGGGTGTCCATTATCAATGGGTGATTATGATAAGTGCTGCCTTGGAAGCCAGCAAATCCTGGGAAATAATTGGATTTTCTAAATCCAGACTGACTTTTGCTTTGGTTCTGGCACCTGCAACAAGAAAGGACAGCTGTCCCGGACACCCACCAAGCAAATACTATTAAGCTCATTTCCACCAACCTTTTGGCTATGATCAAGTGAAGTATCAGTTTAATCCATTCTATTTCCTCTGTCAAGAGACTTCCTCTGCCTTGCCCTGCTACTTAGAGAGGTTATGGGGTTGGATTTGGCAAGCCGGAAACATCTTTTCCATCTTCAACAGCACTGCGTTTTATTTACAATCCCCGTGAAATGGCAGGATAATGGTAAAGACAGTAATACCTCGGGTGGATGGCACCTCAACCCTAAGACGTCCAGGGGCGGGACTGATATTTATCTAGTTGATCCTCACCACGTGCTTGGTGAGGAAGCCATGTGGCATTATCCCCAATTTTAAAAAGATGTGAGGCTAAAGTGGGTAGTAAGCCTGGGATCACTCAGGAAGCTGCTTTGGAGGAAATAATAGAGCCAAGACTTCTCAACATCAATGTGATGCTGTGATCAAAATAAATAATGCTCTGCTAAAATCGCCCTCATTGTGAGATTTTTGATAAAACTATGAAACTGTGAAATATCACGATTTGGTAATTGCTTGAGATTGCTGAGGAAGCATAAACCAATGGGAGCAAACAATGAGGGGGACAATTAGGGATGTGGCTGAACGCCACCCTCAAATGATCTAGAAGTGCATTTTATTTGCATGTATTTATCTTGTTTTGGATGAAGTCCCAACTGAATGTAGGAGAGGTGTATCAATAACTTATGGATTTTTTTTTCGTGCATGACTCAAAAGAAAGCACAGACCACTCTGCACACATAAGGCCACATTTCCCTAAGCACATTGGTGCTAATTGTTCAAGCATCAAGATTCTTGCGTCTTTAAAATTGACTTGGAATGAAACATGTGGTATTCCATATCTTGGTGTTCTAGTTCTGTTCAGCGCTGCTCTACTGTTGTTATGCACTTTTACTCATAATTAAAATTGCCTCTTGTTTATGTCTCATTTCCCCCTAATAGATTGTGTGTAAATTGAGGATAGCAGGGATGACAACCTCAAGCTCTTTGTTTGTCCCTTGTCAGTTGAGTAAAAGGCTTTCCTACAGAGCTGAATCTCCTTCCACGGCCTCCCTGGCAGTGCTGCCCAGCAATCAATCTTCCCCACACTGTGGAGACTCCAGATTCACAGCCACAAACCACCACAGCTGAGCCTCTGCCGTGCAAGACATCAGTCATAATAACCTCTGCCTTGGCTTTGTTACAGGAACCACTTCACTTCCCATGCCTACGCTTGCATGGTGGCCCTCTACACTTACATTGTAGGATCACACACTACCACGTCACTTGCCTGGGTCACTGGGTCAACAAGCAGGTAGTCTGTCTGACACAAACATAGGCCCAAAGCTCAACATGTATTTTTATTATCTCTTCCAATGTTTACTTAATCCAAATCAAGAATAACTCACTGTCTGCTCTTCTCTATCCCATGAATGAAGAATAAGAGAAAGAAGAGAAATGAACAACCAAGGTTTTGACAAAACTAAACATGGAGACACTACAACTCCATATAGTTTAATTGTTACAATATACATAAATGTATATGTAAATATACATACATAATATGACCTGCTCAATCCATATAATGTTCTTTGTATGTGTATTCAAGGCTAGCCATTTGATACTGGGTAACTAATCAATATGTCCCTCCCTGGGGAAGACAAAATCTCAGCATTCATAAGTTCCATTAATCTTTTAATCATTAGAATTAATTTGATATTTTGGGGTTTTTTTCTTTATAAGTAGCCACTAGAAAACTTAGTGTTAAACACATAGTGTAGAGTTGATCTTTGAGTGGTGATTACAGCTCTATAACCCTACTTCTACAGTGTCCAAGCGATTACACCCATTTCACACTCACCTAGATTCTTGAGGAATTGTCTTTCTCTAAAGATGCAGAAGTCAATGGTTCTAGTCAAATGGTTTACTTACTATCACACAGTTCTATTACACTTGTACCTGTTTCTCACCATCACCCATGTTGACCGACTGATGCTGGCCGATTGATATGAATAGTCACTTCTCAGTCATCGACCCAATTACAGATGGTGGGGAGATTCAGGCAGATGATGGGCAAACACAATTTTGGTTGTCTTCAAGACAACTTCCAAATTGGGGCCAGTCAAGAACATGGCAATTCCATGCTGAACATTACCATGCTCACATAGTAACTGAAGCTTAGCACAGATACAGGTTTTAAAACCACACAAAACACTGGGTCCAAACCATGGACCAAAACGATGGATACAATTAGTTATTGCATGCTTTACAAGGGACTTGCCCAAGAAACTCAAAGTCCTGAGCAACTGTTCTTTCTCAGAATAATGAAAAGAATCCGAATATACATTCTGAACATGAATATCTGCTCCACTAGACAGCCCTTCCATCTACTTTGGAAAAAAATAACTTTTTCTCTGAAACTATAAATGACAAAAGAAAGACTGATAAATGACACTTCATAAATCAGATCATTCTAAAAAAAAAACTTGTCATGAAAATTCCTTGTGTAAATAATCTAATGATGTTACTGGTCAGTGTTAACAAGATCAAAAACATTCCTGGAACTTTTCCCCAACTACGCAATTTCCTGTGTATCTCATTGTATCTCTGCTAGAGAATGTTCTCTCTCTCTCTCTCTCTCTCTCTCTCTCTCTCTCTCTCTCTCTCTCTCTCTTTCCTGCACACACAGACAGACACACATACACTTATTTTTCTGGCTTGTAATCTGTATTACGACAAACAAATTTCTATGGAATGAATGAATATATGAATGAAAAATCAGATTTTATACCATTGCACATAATACTACTGAATGAGATTCTCTTTAATATTGCTCTCTCTGTCCAGACCTGTACAAAGAAAAGAAAAGAACTTGGTACTTTTGAGTGCAGTAAAATCACTTCTTTCTTGAGTAATCTAGCCAGGGATATCTGGTGGTGTGCTCCCCCCCCACAGGACCCTGCTTGTAACTGTCAATTAAAATGTAAGTCAAACATAGTTAAGATGCATGTTCTCTCAAGCTATTTATATTCTCATAAGAAACTCCTGAAGTACGTAAAGATTCATGAGTCTTGGGAATGAACATTTAATGGGATGAATTTCAGACTAGGCGGTTATTTGACTGAAACGATGAACACAGAGCATACAAGATCTTCCTCAAATGGTGCCATTGTGGCTATTACCCCATTCACAATACAGAGTTGTTCCCTGGGCCCCACTTCACTATAAATTTATATGGATGTTTTAACCCTCTAATCCATTTCCTTTGTTCCTCCCGTCAATGATTTTTACGATTTTTATTATACTTTTATTTATTTATGGGAAGAAAATCGCATCCCAGGAAGTCAGAGGACAAATGGGAAGTCGGTTCTTTCCTTTCACCGTGTGGTTTCCTGGGATGAAACTCAGGTCATCGGGCGTGGCAGAAAGAGCCCTTTCTACTGAGCCATCTCCTAGATTCTATCAACACGTTTTTGTGGTATATGCCTTGCATTTATTGCCGTGCTGGACACAAGTAAACAAGTGCTATTTGGGTGTTTGTTAAGAGTGCTATGTAAAAATAAGGACTAGTCATGGTAGGTGAACATTGCACCCTTCAAAAGATAATGGCCAACACAGAAAACAAATGCCCAGCCCTGTCTCCTCTCTGAGAGCTTGACAAACATCCCTGACCTGAGGCTTGAATCTTTCAGCTGTCTTTGAAGCTACTGATGCTGCTTGTTTAGCTCCTGCAGCTTCCTCCAGCTGCTGTCACATCTGTCTGGGATCACAGCAAGCTTGACTGCTTTAATGTCTGTTGTGGTAACACATGCTGGAGCCTGGCACCTCAACTCTTCTCTCGGCTCAGATCCTCATCATCGATATCCAGGCTGACCTCAGTTCTAACCAGCAGCTCTTGTGTGGACCCCTTGTAGGAGGCAGACCTCAGGCACTAGACAGCCCCAAACCACTCCCTACGGTGCTGGGAAGAGGTGGTGAAATGCTAAAGTCAGTCATATTTTATCAAAGCCTTTGATCTTGGGTTTGATCTTGGCCAAGATCCATGATACGAACAGGTCTCTGCTCTCATGGCAACTGGAGCTCACTAACTCGATTGCTTTTTTCACATCAAGCCTCCTGCTGCTTATACATTAATACCACATAACACAAAGCAACAGGTCAAAGTAGAAATAGGCATTTTGTACTAGAGGGCATTTTTTTCAGTCGCCCTATTGGCTCAATCGAGAGCCCCACACATCCGTAAGCATTTTCTTTGTACCGGCCTGAAGGGCATCGTTACATCATTTTTTTAATAGGTTCCCTTTGAGTTTAGTATAAGTGTATTTTATGGAAGCCAAGGGAATAAAGAATAACTCCATGTGCACTGGCCATTAACTTCATTAAACAACATTCCATATTATGAGGATAAATGAGTAATTGAGCCCGGTTTCAACAAGAAATTATTCCAGACGTTCATGTCTTACTATATGTCAAATAGGTCTTGTAAGACAAATGGTTTGGCTTGCAAAAGTAGTTAAAATAGTTGTGAGGGGAGAATTCTGGAAGCCTAAAAGAAGTAGAAGGGAAAATCAGACAATTGAATGAAACTAGGAAAACAAAGTTCATTCAGTACTCAGACACCTAACTTGGTTAGGAATCGTGAACTTGACTCTTCAGAAAATAGGAAAGCCATGTGAGATTGAAAGTAAGAACGGGAGTGCTGAGAAGAAAACCAATCACTTGGGTGTGGCAGGTGTGCAAAATGGAGCAGATGAACTGCTGGCAGGCAAAGGGTCCTGATGAGAACAATCACTAGGGCAGCAGTGGAGAGTGAGAGAGAAAGCTGCAAATTTAAAGCGAAGCAATGAGACATAGCAATCCACCGGAAGAGGAAAGGACAGAGAGACGTACAAAGCTACTGCAGGGGTTCACATCTGATGTCAAAGGGAAGGGCTGAAGAGGAAGCTATCAGCCCCTGGAAAAAGCTATTGAGGAGATAATTACAGTGGGAAGAACATGTACAAGGAAAACATAATCACATCTTCTCCTGACTTCAAACATCAGTCAGCCCGACCATCACCAGGCAGGCTTTAAAAAGACCAAAAGGCATTCCAAACTCAAGGACTCTGCAGTCTCATATACATGAGAAAAATTGTCAAAGACTAATTTAACAAATCCAAATGAACACTATTGGGGAATGGAGTCAGGCAAAAGATTAAGTTAAAGTCGTTTTTTGGTTTTGTGTGTTTTGGTTTCTTTTTACAGTAATAAATAAGCTATAAATAATAGCTTTTTTGTTTAGGAAGAGGAATGTCAGGGCATGATAAGCAGGCCCTCTCTAAGAGCTGAGTAACCTATGATGTGATGTCAGATCAGCGACTAACCACTCACAGCCCTCCTGGTCTCCCAGTGTAACTCACCTGTCTCCTGTCTTCCTAAGTAGCATTGCTTCTCGGGCTTTACTCTTGCTGATTGCGTTTCAGACCCAGGACAAGGGACTGAGGTACATATTTTACTTACCAAAGCAGACCTGGCCTCCAGGTTCTCCCAGCACTCCTCAGTCGCTACCTGGCATAATACCATGTCCTCTACCCTGACTTTTCCAGCCCATTCGCTGGGGTGCCATTCTCCCAGAGGCTCTCTCCTCTATAATCCAGACATTTTGGTCTCTTTTGTCCTTTTTTGCTTCTCTCTGCACGTGCACTCTCTCTCTCATTCACATGGGACAGCTATTCCTGTCATCCACCTGGCTAGAACCAATCACTTTGTCTTCACCGATCACAGCCAGCGTCATTTCTGAAGGTTCCATTGCCAGGTCCTATGAGTACTAAATATTGTGACTCACACATCCTCAAATCAAAGCTTTGTTTAAATATATCAATTCCCCTGAGCCATCAAATAAGAGCCTCAGTTAAAAACCTCCAGACCTCCAGGAGATAGATAGATAGATAGATAGATAGATAGATAGATAGATAGATAGATAGATAGATAGATAGATACATACATACATACATACATACATACATACATAGATGCATAGATGGATGATAGATAAGATAGATAGATAGATAGATGATAGATAGATAAGATAGATAGATAGATAGATATACATAGATAGATAGATACATACATACATACATACATAGATACATAGATACATACATAGATACATACTAGATAGATACATAGATACATAGATAGATACATAGATAGATAGATAGATAGATAGATAGATAGATAGATAGATAGATAGATAGTATATAACAATAGTATAAGCAGATTTGCTATTTGCTAATCAAGGACCAAAAATAGCAAATGCAGAATATTGGCCATATTTGTTCATAACATAGTAGACTTAATAAAATCAGAACTCAAAGTTGTTTTGAGTTCTCACTGACGAGATTGGAGACCAGAGGTACTTTTTTTGCTTTCGCTGTTTGTTTGTGCTTCTCTGAATTGAGTTTTAATGAGACCACTCTGCCTCCTGGAAATACTTTCCCTACTTATTACACGCTCAGTGGTAAAACATGTATTCATCAGAACCACAGCTGAGATGCATTTGAGGAAGATATTTAAAGACGTTATTGCAGCCTTTGTTTGCGAGACTCGCACATAAAGCCTGGGCATGATGTGGGCGTGTGCCATATCAAGAATTTCTTTGTCTTTTCAGAGTTCAAATGACATTGCTGCATAATGGCCCACTTCTGTGATCTGTTCTCAGTCTCTTCACAAGATACTGAAAATAAATAAAATCTAATTAGAACAAAAAGATCAAGCAAGACATAGGCTCAGCATTTCATGTCAGCGATGATTCAGCTTTATAATTATTTTAAACCTTGAGAGTAATTTGTCTTTATTTCATTATAATAACTTAGCCACTAATTAGTGTCTATTGGCCATTTTCCACCTGTCTAAAATCTTATCATAAGTAAAGAGTGTTTTCTAATGAAATCTCTTCTTAAATGTCTGGATTCCAAACTAAAATAAAGTGGACATTTGAAATATAACTATTTTATTTTGTAAATGAAGCTTGAAGTTCTCAGTGGCCAACTCCCACGCACACCATGGAACAAATTAAAAATATTTTCAATATTAAAAATGGGGTTCAGAGCTAAACAAAGAATTCACAGCTGAGGAATGCCGAATGGCTGAGAAACACCTAAAAGAAATGTTCAACATCTTTAGTCATCAGGGAAATGCAAATCAAAACAACCCTGAGATTTCACCTCACACCAGTGAGAATGGCTAAGATCAAAAACTCAGGTGACAGCAAATGCTGGCGAGGATGTGGAGAAAGAGGAACACTCCTCCATTGTTGGTGGGGTTGCAGACTGGTACAACCATTCTGGAAATCAGTCTGGAGGTTTCTCAGAAAATTGGACATTGAACTGCCTGAGGATCCAGCTATACCTCTCTTGGGCATATACCCAAAAGATGCCCCAACATATAAAAAAGACACGTGCTCCACTATGTTCATCGCTAGCCTTATTTATAATAGCCAGAAGCTGGAAAGAACCCAGATGCCCTTCAACAGAGGAATGGATACAGAAAATGTGGTACATCTACACAATGGAATATTACTCAGCTATCAAAAAACAACGACTTTATGAAATTCAGTAGGCAAATGGTTGGAACTGGAAAATATCATTCTGAGTGAGCTAACCCAATCACAGAAAGACATACATGGTATGCACTCACTGATAAGTGGCTATTAGCCCAAATGCTTGAATTACCCTAGTGGCCTAGAACAAATGAAACTCAAGACGGATGATCAAAATGTGAAGGCTTCACTCCTTCTTTAAAAGGGGAACAAGAATACCCGTGGCAGGGAAGAGAGAGGCAAAGATTAAAACAGAGACTGAAGGAACACCCATTCAGAGCCTGCCCCACATGTGGCCCATACATATAGAGCCACCCAATTAGACAAGATGGATGAAGCAAAGAAGTGCAGACCGACAGGAGCCGGATGTAGATCGAACCTGAGAGACACAGCCAGAATACAGCAAATACAGAGGCGAATGCCAGCAGCAAACCACTGAACTGAGAACGGGACCCCCGTTGAAGGAATCAGAGAATGAACTGGAAGAGCTTGAAGGGGCTTGAGACTCCATATGTACAACAATGCCAAGCAACCAGAGCTTCCAGGGACTAAGCCACTACCTAAAGACTATACATGGACTGACCCTGGACTCTGACCTCATAGGTAGCAATGAATATCCTAGTAAGAGCACCAGTGGAAGGAGAAGCCCTGGGTCCTGCTAAGACTGAACCCCCAGTGAACTAGACTGTCGGGGAGGGCGGCAATGGGGGAGGTGGGGAGGAACACCCATAAGGAAGGGGGAGGGAAGGGATGTTTGCCAAATGTACATAAGAAATACTCAAGTTAATAAAAAAAAAAAAAAAAAAAAAAAAAAAAAAAGGTCTACAAATATTTGACACTTCTAATATAGGAAGGTTCTAGACTTCTTTAAGGATTACTCTGTCAAATGCATAAAGGGATTTTATGTATAACTGTTGATAAATTTTAAATTGTATAGGTTTTATTACTGCTTTGCTTTGTAAATGAATCATTTATCATATATATATATATATATATACTCTTTATTGAGTCTGTAATTTGTTATATTTTTATCCTTTCTACAAAATGTTCTATAAAGAAAATATATGTGAATCTTCATAAAGTCAAAAAAAAAAAAAAATATTTTCAAAATCCTTCATGGTTTCTTTTCTGTTTTTCCTAGTGAATAGCAAACATAAAAGCATATCACATTCACTCTAATGATCTGCCTGTCTATATCAGTCATCGAAGACTAAGAAGGACGTGGTTTATGCTTACTGTATCACATGCATTACATGTGATGGGCATTTAATTTGAATTAAAATGTGAACCTCACAATACTCTTATTTATGAAAAATTAATGATGCCACTTCACCTAATTGTATTTTGTCTTCATCTTTGACATTAAAGGTCAAACAACCTTCCTCCACTAATCAGTGTTTATTTTCACATTTATCACAGTTCTCTAAACTGTTGATGTTACAAGCAGCAATAACTTCAGAAATGACAGAAATAAATTGAAACAAGCTGAACAGCTAAGTTCAAGCCAGAGCCATCAACTCACAGCTTTTCTAGGAGGAGGAGGAGGAGGAGGAGGAGGGAGGAGGAGGAGGAGGAGGAGGAGGAGGAGGAGGAGGAGAAAGAAGGAAGAAAGAAGAAGGAGGAGGAGGAGGAAGAAGGAAAGAAGGAGGAGAGGAGGAGGAGGAAGAGGAGGAGGAGGAGGAGGAGGAGGAGGAGGAGGAGGAGGAAAGAAGGAAAAAAGAAGAAGAAGAAGAAGAAGAAGAAGAAGAAGAAGAAGAAGAAGAAGAAGAAGAAGCACTTTCATAGTTCAAACCTTTCCCCATGAATAATAGGTTTTACAATAAGAATAAAATGTAATAAATGTATAGCCTCACATAAATATAGCCAGCTGATCTACATCGAAGAAGCAAAGACAAAACAATGAAGAAAACAAATGGTTCCAGAAGAACTGAATGACCACATATAAGGAAACAAATTGTGTGTTTGTGTGTGTGTGTGTGTGTGTGTGTGTTACAATTTAAATTATTTACAAAAGAAAACTCAAGTAGGTCATAGACCTTCCTGTAAAAGGTTAAATTATATGTTGAAAGAAAAAGTCAAGATGGCCTTCGTTACAACAATGGCATTCAAGATATATTACCAAGAGTTAACTTTTATGTAAACTTTGGATGTCTGGTGATTATACGATATAGTCTATCAGTTGAGATAAATACACCATTCAGATACAGAACGATGACAAATAAGTCCTTCGTATGTGAGGGTAGGAAAGATCTTAAAAATCCCTGGACTTTTTCCTGTTTTCTTTGAACCTACACTGCTCTGAAGCTTAAGTCTTTTTGCAGCAGTAAATCTTCATTTAAAAATATAAAATTAAAATATTTAAAGCATCCCTTTTTTTAATGACAGCACAAACATACACCTTTACTTCTATAATAGATAGAAATTAAAGAGCATATGGAACTGTCACTTACTCTGCACTCGATAATCCCCAGGTTTGTTGAGGATTTAGTGCAACCAGGACATTTACATGTCGCTTAAAAAACTGGGTAGCAGTATAGCCACTTTAGAAAAAGTCACATTTGTTTATAGTTTCCACAAAACAGACTAATCCCACTCTTCAAAATTAAAACATGTCTACTGTCTGTTTCCATAATGTAACCAAGCTCCTTATGTTTCCCTCATCACCAAGAACAGGAGCCAGCCCCATCTTCTCTGCTTTTCTCTTTTCTGCCATGACGGATGGTACCCTCAGAATTGTGAGACAAAATGAATCCTTCCTTCCTTATGTTGCTTCTATAAATTATTCGGTCTCGGTGGTAACAAAAAAAACAAAAAACCTGAAAGAAAAAACGGTTTTTCAAAATGAAGAAATGGATTTGTTGCTGTGATATACCTGAGTCTGTGGTTTACATGTCTTTAGAACTGGTCTGCAGAAGAAATAGGGAAGATCTTGGACCTGTGACTAGAGAACTCCTAGAATACTGCAGTCATAGTTCCATTGGGCATTCTGGTAGTAGTCCAGAAAACCTGACTGCCAATAGAAATATGGATAGTGACATGGGTTGTTAGATTTCAGAAGAGAATAAAGGGTATGCTATTCATGCTACACTCAGGCCAAGAATCTGGCTATATATACTCTTCCTTTGTCCTCAGTTTTTAATGAGGCTAAATTTGCATGCACTAACTCACTTAGTGGAGGAAAATTAAAGTCCGTACAACATTCAGCCTATGGACAGTTACTGCTTCCTGCATTTATTGAATTTCGTAGTGAGAATTCAAATCAACAAGTGAAGCAAAAATTTTTGGAAAATGTACAGTTTGGCAAAGAAAGAAGCAAGTTTATGCTAAGGCAGGTGCAGACAAAGGAGCTGTCATTGTTAGGGATTAGTGCAGTGAGAGGGAGTTAGAGCACTCTGAAACAGGACAATAGGCTTTGTTCCTGTGTAAGAATGCAAAACTCATTTGAAGAATTTCATTTAAAAGAGACTGCATCAAAAAGGGTGAGTGGACGGAAATGCCACACAAAGGTTCCTGCTTGAACAGGACCACATGAGGAAATGGTTTTGCCAAATCCAGATGCCCAGACAATTGCAGGACCATTGCATCTGTGGGAAAAAGGTTCCAGGCTACCAGTTCAGATAGTAACAGAACTTGGTATCATCTTTATGTTGTTGATTTTGATAAAATGCAATTTGTAAAACTTATAAAGATCATGGAGGTTTAAAACCAAGATTCTAGACAAAGAGTCAACGAGGCTAGACAATATGTAACAAGCAGGAAAGACCTTGAAGAGAGACTCTAAAGAACAAATGTTTCAAGGGTAGCCTACATTTTGAATGGAGAGTCAGAGAATATGGCTCGCCAACCAAGGAAAGTTTCATGCACTGAGTAAGATGCCCCAATTTGGAAAACATGTTGCTGTAGGCTATAGAGTGTAGAGGTAGGACTATCCAATCCCTTTAGGACCAGATTGTACTATCATGTGTCCTGGATGCTATGCATGGAGTTGCAGCATTTGAAACTCAGTCTTAATGAATTTCTCCTTGCTATTGTGCTATTTTTATGTATTGATATCCTCTACTACTGTACACTATAAGTATGAATTTGGGCATTTGATTTCACAAACACTCACAGTTTAATAGTTTCCCTTAAGTCTTAGACTAAAATTTGGGCTTTTGAACAATAAGGGGACTGTTAAAAGTATGAGAACTTTTGAAGTCATATTACATTCGCTTTGCATTATGATATGGCAATGATGCTATGAGGGCCAGTTATGGTTTGAATGTTCAGTGTGCTTGATCCCAGATAATTGTAACATTAACGGGAGGTTTTAGAACCTATGACATATATACATGACATAGCTACTGGGAGGCAGGTTTGAACATTATAGCCCAACCCCACCTCTGAGTCCGTCCCTTTGCTTGCTGTCTAACTTCATAAGATCAGCTGCTTTGTACTCCTGCCCATGAACAGGAACCAGCCCTACCCCTCCTGCCAAGTGGGCTGAGCCTTCTGAACTGTGAACCAAAATAGGTCCTGCCCTAAAGTAGCTCCATCCCATACGGGTCAGAGAGATGAGAAAAGCAAGAAGGAGCCAGCCTTTTGGAATGTAATGAAAAGACAAGACACTGACTGTAAAAGAAGACCTTTCTAGGAAGATAGAAGTGTTATAGGTCTTGGTTATATGACAAGTATATAACTGTCTTCTCTTTTTTAAAAAATGATCATGTATTGTGATTAAATGTATGAAGACACTGGTTGTAAATCACCCCTAAATGAAGCTGATAAAAAGGGTTTTGAGGTTAATTAATTTATGTGACTTAAAGACAAGCCAAGGCTACACAGTAATACCCTGTTTAAATGAATATTTAGGTATTTACTTAGAAAGGAAAATATATAGACAAAATAATATATCTAGTATCACAGAATAAAAGCTTCAATCTACTTTTCTAGAAAGGAATAAAGCCTAAATTTTCCTAACTTAAATCAAGATCAATGAAATAAGTGTTAATCATATTTTTCCATATACATAGATTAGAAATGGAACAGCACAGTCCCAGTGATGGACAAAAAAGAGTGGATCTGCTACAAAAATAGCCAACTACTTTTGATGGGTGAGCAGTCAAAGAGTCAAAGAGTAAAATTAATCATCGTTTGTATGTAACTAAAGTTCTACGGTCTTACAAGGCTTATCTGAAAGCAAAGTATACAGTGAAAATGAAAATGCAGATCTCTGATGAGAATGAAATATTTATTAGTTTAATCATCACTTCATGGCATGAACTCTGTTGGCGAAGAAGTGAGAAGGAGAGCTCATTACCACTGACCATCATATCAAGTCCACCAATTAACCAGGCATCTCTAAAGCACATAAAAGGAAATCCTCAGTCCACTTGTAGTTAAACGTTATTAAGGTGATAATGATGGGCATGCTAATTGTCCATAACAAGAGGAGCCCAGGACACTCTTTGTTCAGGATCCAGCATCTCATTACCCGGAATTCACAGACTTCTATAAAAAGCAGTCAGAAGAGCTGAGGGCTAACGTGATTAATTCATATGAAAAGGTCAAAAGAACTTCAAAGACAATGCACAATTAATTCTCATTAATCTAGTGTCAAAATATTCAAGCTCAGAGCTTTGCGGAAGTTGGGGCAAAAGTAGACTTTGACATAACCTAGGCATGAACCTATTTGCCCTAAGTGACACAAGGTATGATTGTGTATAGAGGTAGTGTACAGCACATAATTTAGAGAAAGAATCGTAAATAATGTGCCCTGGTGTGTTTATTCATCAATTTTATGCAAACACAAAGCACTTTGGTTGAAAAATGATTCGATATCTCTAAAACTGACTAATGACACGACACAATGCTGAGGTCACACATCTCCAAGAAGAAAACATTCTCCGAATAATTAAAGCAAGCGTTGCTTCTACCAAGGAGTTGGATTTTCAGTTCAATGATGACTAGGTGAAAACTAAACAAATATAAGATAGTGTTTAATGTATGCAAGGCTAATTTACCTGAACTGGTTGGCTGACGTTGGATCCCCTTCCCTTAACCAGACTACCTCGTTGAGCCTATTAGTCCCATGATGGTGTAGTATCCAAGGGGGGCTTTCCCTTCTCTGAGGATAAGGGGAGAGGGTAATGGGGGTAGGAATTTGTAAGGGTGGGACTAAAAGGAGAGGAGGGATGAGGGGGCAGAACCTGGATGTAAATTTAATTGATTAATTAATTAGTTAAAGAGTTGGGTTACCATTACGCATTGATGCTTGTTCTCTTCAGTTAAGGTCCTTGTCTTACCTTGGTCCTTGATAATGAGATACAATGTCTACTTGAAGGTTTTATATCATGTCATTACCTATTCAAATATTACAATGAATAACAGCATCTTTAAACAACAACAACAAAAAATCCTCCTGAAAATATGAGTGCCAAAGGATTTGGTGGAACAATATATTATTTTCTACTATGAAGTTAGATATGCAATTGAATAACTGAGGTGTTACACACTAATTCCTAGAAAGGAATAACAGTGTGACTATTATTTTTTAGAATTTGAATGAAACAGTAGACATTCTATTTCCACATTGAGCAATCAGTTTATTCTTTCAGGTCTACTACATGTCTGGCACTACTTAGGCACTGGGGATGTTAGAGTAAGGAGAAGTTGTTCTTGGCTACTTGAGAGGCCAGATGCTATGGTGAAGGGGCTTACATTTATTTAAATGAGTTCTCTGAGACATTCTCCGACTTAGGTAATTTCTCTGAATACCTGGAATAGCTCATGCAGTTAAACCTGCGAGAAATATAAAATCAATAAAATCTCTGAAGGAAATGAAAGTTGCATGATGTTATTTAATATGTGGGGTAGCTGAAAAGCGTGTTAATTAATGGTCCATTTGATTGTTTTCTTGCTTTATTACAGAATAAATGCCCCTGATTGTTTATTTTCTTTAGTAGGGAGTTCTTTGAAACGGATATCAGTTGTTCATTAGCATGCCTTGGAGAACAAATATTTTGGGTGAAACATTTCTACAAAAATATAATAAAAGTGATTCAAGAAATAAAAATTTTAATTGATTCCTAGTCTCTCTACAATATAGCAAAAACAAGAGGCACATCTCAGAGCCATGAGGATTTTGCTAAAGGGGATAGGAAGGTGGCAAAATTAAACAAAGCAAAAAAAATTATATCAAATCAAAATTAAATAATGACAAAGACAAGAAGGGGCTCATACAGTTGTAAGCAGCTGAGAAAATTAGGTCTGATTTCAATTCACATTCAGCAACATTTACAGAGCTGTTCTATGTCCGAAGGAAATACTGAAATAAATAAGAAGTTGCTTTGCTCCCCAAGGCTGAGCAATTTTATAGGGATTTTTTCTTCTCGTTCTAATTTCTCTAAGTCAAGATGCATAAGAATGTCCAACTTTAAATAAGCCCAGTTCTCCCACACACATTACCAAATGGTTTTCGAGTTGCTAAGAGGCTTAAAAGAAATTAAAACAGTCACAAAAGTCCTCCCTTCCTAAATCACTCTGGCATAGGGACTGTGACTTGCTTTTGCCTTCTCAAGGCTACACCTCTCTGAGATGTTTGTGCATTTGTCTCATGAGTGGGAAGAATCTTATTGTGCCACCCACCATGCGCACACTTGATAATCACTGTTAATTGCCTACAATTGAGATGAGTAGACTGTTCTCTGAGTACAGCATGGGCACTTAACTCTCTGGCACTACGGCTTCCTGTGTGCCCAGTTCCACTAATGCATCATTTGTCCTGGAAATTAAAAGTCCCAGCATCAATCACATAAACCAGACTCAGTAGGCAGACATGTTTACCTTCCTCTTCACCTTCAGAGGAGAGGCAGCAGGCAGGAACGTTTCGCCAGAGGGAGAGGAGCGTTCTTGGAAAGCCAAAATCCTTCTCTTCCCTAGTAAGCGAAAACGGGATTCTCCGGGAGGCAAAACACTGGGGCGGAGAAGAGAGTGAGAGGCACAAACCTCACTATCACCCTTCCGTTTTCAGAATCTCTCCCAGCATGCCACAGCACTACAGGAAAACTTAAGCACACCATCTGAAGAGTGCTGAAGTGGCAGAGTTTCTTCCTAAGTGCCCCTGAAGGCTGCCTCTGAAGTGGTCGCTATCATCCACAAGAAGACAAAAGCCCCAGGCTCCCAGAGAGTGGCTGTTGGCAGCATACGGCCTATAACCAGTCATCACGCCTACAAGCCTTCTTCTAGGGTGCAGAAGGGATTCAGTCAGATGTGGTTCACATTTCTTTAGTGTCTTAGCTTAAATGTCCTGCAGGAACTCTAGAAGAGGAAAGCAGTTCCTCGGAGTTTGTTTAGCTCTCTTGCTTACAGTGAACGGACCACCTTATTCTTACATTCCAAGTCTTCCTACCTTTCACCTCTCTTGATGACTCTTTATCATTGAAGGCCTTTTGAAAAGCTTGTTCTTGCACTGCTCAATGGCAAACTTTATCCTGAACTACCAAAATGGGTGCTAGGACTCTCATAATTGGGGTGGCAGATGCAGCTGACACTTGTAGACAATGAACAGGATCTAGATCATGGCTGAATTAAGTTACTAAGAGAAGTCATCCAGTGCTGAAATGAATTGCTCTTGCTGAAGGCAGGCCAGGATGAGAAGTCCACAATGGAGCTTAGTGATCAAACTGTTTTCATTACTTTCCTGTTGCTATAAACAAATGCCAGGCAAAATCGAGGTAATGGAGTAAAGATGTAGTTTGGCCTACAGCTGGAAAGACACAGTGCATCATAGTAGGGAAAGCATAGCAAAAAGAGCATGAGGCATTTGGCTATGGTGTGTCCACAGCCAGGAATCAGAGAACAGATAAGGAGCAAGCGTAGGCTGTATAGACCTGCCTCCAGTGACCTATTTCTTCAAGTCAGGTTCCCCTCCTAAAGGTTCTAGAACCTTCTAAAGCAGTGCCATTGGCTGAAAACCAAATGTTCAAACATCTGATTCTATGGAGGACATTTCCTATTCAATCCACAATACTGACTTACAGAAGTTTTGTTGAAGCTGGACTCAGCAGGCCACAGAGAGAGCCTGAGGTCAAGTTCAAGTTCAAAGGAAGTTTAAGAATTGTCTATTTCACAATGATTCACTCATTAGGATTTTCCAGTAATTTGGGAGGTTCCTAAGCCAAAATCCAGGTGGAAGGGAAAGAAATCTCATTCAAACTGGCTACACTTTTGGTTTATAAATATGTTACTTAATTTGATAAGCTACACGTATGCATTTCTTCCTGCATTAACACCACTTGCTGTATGGCAACATTTCTGTACCAAGGTCCATGTTCTTGCTTGGGACTGCCTGCATTCCAAATGTGTTTCTTTCATGATCTAAGCACCATGGTCTGTACCTATCTCTCCACAACTATTCAGTTATCATTTTATATCAATTTGTAAATAATTCTCCATTCTATTTACTCTCTGTACCTTGGACCTAAAATATTGCTGTCCCTTCTTGATGTTTTTGTTTTGTTTAGCTAATGTGAAAGTTTTATGGATCCTCTGTGTACATATCCTTCCTCTATCTCTAGGATGTGATTCTTCTGTTTTCCTGATTCAGAACATCTGAGGGCTTGGAAATTCTGGCTGCTTTTATATGGTCAAGGAGGTTATAGAAATAATAGAAATCCTTCCTAAAGTAAGAGCACAGGTTCTAAAAGTTCTTGTAGACAATAGATTTTTACAAGAGTTCTGCTTCCCCTTTTCAGCTTAAAAAATATCACTCTGGTATTTCAAAAACTGGCATTTCCAATTACATGCTAAAACACTATTGCATAATAAGATTTTTAGTTATCATAGAATATTCTCACTTTTATACTTTTATTCCTTTCATCCACACTATGCTAATATCTCATTCTGTTCTTTTTAACACTTCAAGCCCATTGAATTTATTCAAATAGCATTACACTACATATCTAATCCTCATCATTCTCTCAAAAACATTGGGCATTTGATTCATCCATAGTCATGTGTGTGTGTGTGTGTGTGTGTGTATTCCATGCTTTCTAACTGTAATATATCATGCTCTTGATAATATATAAGAATTAACTATTTTAGGTGGCAAAAAAGAGCCAGGTATCATCTTTATAAAAGACTTTCTATAAGAACACTGAAAATATGTATTTTAGTACTTTGCATATATGCTACTCCTCATTCCTCTGAGATAGGCTACCCAGAACCATACTTGCAAGGATCTTGGCAAGGTTGTGGTGGCACACAACTTTGATCCCAGCACTCCAAAGGCAGAGGCAGATGAATCTCTGAATTTGAGGCCAGCCTGGTCTACAGAGTGAGTTCCTGGACGACCAGAGCCACACAATGAAACCATGTCTCAAAAAACCAAAACCAAGAAGAGGAAGAAGAGGAGGAGGAGGAGGAGAAGGAGGAGGAGGAGGAAAGGAGGGGGGAGGGAAGGGGAAGGAAAGGGAGGAGGGGGGAAGGGAGGGGGGGGGAAGGAAGGAAGGAGAGGAAGAGGAAGAGGAAGAAGAAAGAAGAAGAGGAGGGAGGGGGATGAGGGGATGAGGGGAGGGAGAGGATGGGGAGGGAGAGGGGGAGGGGACAGGAGGAGGGAGGGAAGGGGGGAGGAGGAGGAAAGAAGCAACAGAAGCAGAGCAGCAGCAGCATCTACGGTTGTAGATGACTGGCTTTATAATGCGGTGAGTACCCATCCCCCTAATCATATTACCTCCTAAAGATAAGCACACACTTGCAAAAAGTCAGTCTCTCTGGAGTTCTTTCTAGCTGTTTGGTTTTAACTCCCCAGTTTGTTTGGCTTTTTTGTTTTTATTTTTTGTTTTTTAGCCTAGGTACCAAGTTTGAGTAAAATTTTCTCAAAAATGCCTCAACTCTTCATAAACTATATTATCGAAAATAGTGTTATATAAACATTAACTTAGATATTTAATTTTATCAAATATTTTTCCTGCTTTCCATGTTATAACCAAATAAAGAATTTTAGCCAATGTTTCCCTTGGATCCATTTTAAAGGTCACATAGGTTTCAGCCTCTCTTATAACTGTGCAGGAAATTTTATCAAGGTATTCCCAATGTCAACCAAACTTGCATTATCTTATTGTCCAGATAGCTCTTGGTCTTAATGTAATACACCACTCTGTCTTCACTGTTACTGGTTTATTAGATTTGATATATCTTATTAAAGAATGACCAATAACCCTCCTGTTTTATTATTCTCCATGTCTTGGCATTAAGGTTATATTACTTTTCGAAATAAATTTTCTCAAATTCTCTGGTGTCTTTCTGTGGTTTTTGAATACCACTTTATTTGTAGCTGTTGCCCTTTCTTCTTGAGTGGTTTTGCTCCGCCGATCTCGCTAGGTATCTCTCATGCCAATAGTTTTCTCACTTCGATAGTTAATGGTTTTACCCATCGTCTGCCTTAGTGTTCTCTAACATCACTTACACCCCTGATTATTTTCTTTATTTTTCTTCTTTTGTTTTTTAACTAATCATCTTTGCCTAGCTTCTTGAGAAAAAAATGCATATCACATCTTTATTTCTGCTGATAGCATGAAAAACGCTCTGAGCCATAAATTTCTGCATTGCATGAATTTTGCTAGGCCATACATTATAAGCACGACAACGTGTTTTTTAATGCCTTGCATACCTTAAAGGTCAATGACTATTTAATGTATGTCCTCCATGATTATTTGTGTTCCTAAATACTCTAAGCTCAGTGCATAAAGTAATACAACGGCAAAACTTAAGAATGTTTATCCATGACTTATTATTGCTTAAGTCAGTGTCCCCGCCAGCGGGGACCCAGTTATTCAGGGTCCCGAAGAGGCTTTCTACCTGTGGGCCAAAATGGGGGTGAAGAGAAGAAGGAGACCAAGCAAGATTCTGTTGTCAAGGTCTCGTTTATTGGGATGAACATTGCAGCTTTTAAGGCTTTCAGGTAGGGGGAGTGACCTTTGTGAAATATGAAGGAGGGGGAGATGAGGGTATAGGCAGTGATAGCTGGAGGCAAAGAAGTCAGGCGATGAGGTCAGGTGGTGGAGACACTGGGTGTAGACTGAGGAGATAACTGGTATCTGCTCGAGCTGAGGCATCCCTTGAATGTTATACTCCTGTGCCGTAAATTCATGGGAGAGGCTTTATCCAACAATCTTAAGACTTATGGCAGTCATCTAAGGGGTGAGTCTCTGTGGCCAAACAGCCCAGAGTCACTTTGAACCATGCAGTCAAAAAGCGGCTAGGCCCAAATCCAATATGGCTCCGTGCATCTCCCCCATTTTTCTTTTATAAAAAAAAAACCATCAGGTGGAAGTAGTGGTCTGAGAGAGATCAGACATGCCTCACAGAGTGCCCAGCTCGGCCATGGCAAGCCACTCTTGCAGTTAGGACTGCACCCCAATGGCTAGGAATGAACTTATGCTGTAACACACCGTTCTGGGCTATACGTGTGTGTTATTGGGGGAGAAACTGGGCAGAGGAGCATTTGACCGGCCCGCACGTTTAAACGGGGTGTAGCCACCTCTGTCTTAGGATCGACCTCTCGAACCCCAGCCTTATCTGTCATAGGATCACCTTGTCGCCCCCAAGGTTCCTGCCTTAGATTGGTCAAGGGTCAGAGGAAGTTGCCCGTCCCTGAGGATAGCTACATCAGGTCATCTTCTCATTCCTCTCACTTGAGCCCAGGGGCGAAAGAGCAAGGGCCAGATGGCATTAATATAAGAGATTGTGGAAATTGAGCCTCTCCCGATAAGTTGTAGGCACCTCATCTTGTTCGGTTGTCTCTGGTTCTCCCAGCTGTTCCGGTCTCCAAGCGATGATAATGTACTGAAACAGAATTTCTAGGCAAAGCAGAATCTATTTGTGATTTAATAAAGCGCGTAAGTCGTTGGAAGGCCCAAGGACCAAAGGAAATCAACAAAAGTAGGCCCACAAGGGGTCCCAAAATTGAGGGCAACAAGGTAGAGAGCCATGGGGATGTAGAAAACCAGTTTTGGTACCAAGACTCTTGTTGCTCTCTCTCTCTCCTTCGTTTTTCTAGGCTATCTCTCACCTTTTTTAGACTGTCTTCTACAAGTCCAGTCTTATCTACATAAACACAGCATTCCTCTTTAAGGCTGCACAAAGTCCTCCTTGTTGTAGAAAGATTAAGTCTAGGCCTCTTCTATTTTGTAAGACTACTTCAGACAACGAGGCAACTGAGTCTTTTGTTAGCTAATCCATCTCTTAATTCAGCAATATCCTTATCTATGGTTCACTAAGCTGGTAATAGTATTGATGGGAAGTAACGAGGAAGGATGCAGTGCCTGCACCCGCCCCCTAGACCTAGGAGAACCGCGAGAGTGATGGCAGTTACTGGTTCTCTTTTTACCTTGTGAGGCATATCCGAGCCCTTTTCCCAGGATTTAAGAAAAGTCTCTGGCTCATGTATGCTGAGTCTGGGAAATAATTGAACCAGCACACAGTAATCTTTAGTCTTTAAAAATTGAGATGTTATAACATATGTGGTTAGACCAGTGGAACATGCTAGATAAGTATACTTGGGGGGGCTTGTAAATATGTATTTTGATTGTCAACGATTATGGTATGATTACATATTTCTAATAATTGTTTAGGGAGGAGCATGTTCTTCCCTGAGGAGGCAGCGTCCCATCCCCTGAGACTTCTGTGATAGTGAGTTCTATGGTGTTCCAAGAGAGACCACCAGTGTTATTAGTATATGTGATGTTGCCAAAAGTGGCTATACCCTCATAGAAAGGAGGGTTAGCTGAAAAACATCCAGCATTCCTCATAAATAGAGGTATTTGTTTCCTGTTCATGATATACCAAGGCAAGAGCTGAGGCGTTAAGAACAGATAAAAAATCAGGCTTGTGGGGACATTGGCCCAACAGGTATGGTGGGCTGAAAAGGGTAGTTGGAGGACTAGAGGTGTTAAAGGGGGCTGAGTCACCACCCTGGGCAAGGAACCCTGGCTATGCAATTGAGGGTTAGCCCAATGGAGGCCTTATGTAAGTTGGGGGTGGTTTTAAATAATCTAATTTTGAAGGTTACTCCGGGTCTCTATTGGCAACATATCCGGAGACCCCACCAAACCCCTATGCCAGTTTTCTGGGGTGATCTTTTTCCAGCATCAGTAAAAGTTATTGTAAGAGGGTTGCACCAGCCCTTGGAAGGCTCAGTGTTCCAGCATTCCTGGGTTAGGGTACTGTTTCTGTTAGAATTGTGCCACCCCTTTTTTACTGTGATATAATCCCAAGAGGAGGTGGGTTTCCAGTATGCATCTCCTGTGGTTTCACACCCCCTGGAGGCACAATAGAATTGATCCCTGTATCCACACTTATAGTTTAGGGATCGATCTCTGTGGGATCCGGGACAGACGTAAAAGTCAGTTTCCCTAATGTTGGTGCGTCGATGGACAGTGTCACAACCGACATATCTTTCATTAAAACTAGACCCATGAGGGGCTTCAATTAGGGGTAAGTATTTGTCTGCGAGGCCCCAGTAAGAATTTCCTCCTGCAGCTAGTTTACATAAATCTGGACTCTGCCTTAAGATAGCCCTAAGTAATTCTCAACTCTCTTTTGTGTCTTACTAAGTCTTTAGCATCAGGATTCCAATCTGGACACTATCTGAACCTACACACAAAGGTCATGACTGCCTTTTAGAACTTCTAAACTTATACAGGTTGTGATCCCAGAGGCACAGTCCCAAGAAGTGTTAGGAGTACTAACATATGCAATGTTACATCATTTGCAATAGAAATCAAGCCTATCCCCACACCTATCCCAAAGGAACCCAGGGCAAACCTGAAATTCTTGTTTCTCAAGCACACTCAAGTGAGCATTAGAGATTTCCTGTAACAGCCACTAACAAGCATCCCAAGTGGGATGGCGAGAAAACAAGAAGAGAGTCCAGAAAATAGAGGTCTGCTGAAGAGGGCAAAAGCATTCAGTCACATAGAAAGACAACCAAAAGATCAACAGACAAAAAAAAAAAAAAAAACAAAAGTGCGCACAAAACAAAAAAAAAGCGGCCGCCACAAGATTGCCACAAAACTGAGCTGATTCAGATGGAAGCTTCCATGAGCTCAGCAAAGACAAATGAACAGGAGCAGATTCCACGCCACCCTCCTTCCCAACCAGAATCTTCCCATTGTCAAAGTCACAAGTAACACAAAACAAAGACCTAAGACACACAGACAAAGACCACTCTGGAAATACAGACAGCCAGAAAGGCGGGTCTTTTCTCCAATCCATGAGAATCGCCAATCCTCACCGCACCCAGACAGGAATCTCCCAGGCGCCCCTGGGGTCCTTCTTACCTCCTGGGACGCTCCCAGGGCAGCGCAATCGGTGAGTCCCTGGCACATCTACCACTCACATTTGCGTCTCTCTTGAGACACGATCCTCCCTCTCAGCCTGAGATGGGAGCATCTGCAAAACCAGAACTCCAGAACTCGAGAGCAACTACAGACCCAGAGTTTAGCCGGCACAAAACACAAAGACACAAAGACACAGACAACACTACCTCCTTAATCGGAACCGCCTAGGATCCTTTTTCTTACAATAAGACATTTAAACACTTTCCAACCTTATTCCAACTATAGGAATTAATTTCTGCTCCTTCAATAATAAACCAAGGACAAGTTTCTCACACAAAGACAAAAAAAAATTCACTTAAAATTAACCATGGACACTTTTCATCAATAAAACAAAAGAACTTGATTAAATCCTTTTTCTTAACTCTTAATCCTCTCTCCCTGAGTGAGCGCTTGATCTCTCCTATGAAACAAGCCTCCTAAATCCATACCTTCCCCATGGCAATTAGACGACAATTATTCGACCGGTCCTTACCTCCCTCTCCAGCGACGCACGAGCTATACGGCCTGAAGAGTCCTCGATTCCCGCTGCAGCTCTCTTTTATCTCCGCCCCTGTAGTCGGCCTTGCTTGGGTCCCTGTTCGGCGCCTACTTGTCCCCTTAGCCAGGGACCCAGTTATTCAGGGTCCCAAGAGGCTTTCTACCTGTGGGCCAAAATGGGGGTGAAGAGAAGAAGGAGACCAAGCAAGATTCTGTTGTCAAGGTCTCGTTTATTGGGATGAACATTGCAGCTTTTAAGGCTTTCAGGTAGGGGGAGTGACCTTTGTGAAATATGAAGGAGGGGGAGATGAGGGTATAGGCAGTGATAGCTGGAGGCAAAGAAGTCAGGCGATGAGGTCAGGTGGTGGAGACACTGGGTGTAGACTGAGGAGATAACTGGTATCTGCTCGAGCTGAGGCATCCCTTGAATGTTATACTCCTGTGCCGTAAATTCATGGGAGAGGCTTTATCCAACAATCTTAAGACTTATGGCAGTCATCTAAGGGGTGAGTCTCTGTGGCCAAACAGCCCAGAGTCACTTTGAACCATGCAGTCAAAAAGCGGCTAGGCCCAAATCCAATATGGCTCCGTGCAAGTCAGCATTTTAAGATTGCACTGAGACTGCATTAAGTCTATGTGACATCATAATCTGGGGTGCCTTTCCCTCTACCAACTGAAAAGGTGATAATTCTATAAGTCAATCAAATTAGCATCGAACATTACCTTTCCTTTTCTCAGAGGAACCACAGATAAGATACAATGGCCCCTTCCACCTCCAAAATCCTTGGATAACACACAATGTTTTGATTAGTTTTCACACGGATGCTAGACACACCCCTGAATATTTATCTGGTTGATGTCAAAGGCTTTCTCAGACAGATTCCTAGTCCGTAAAACTGATATTTGCTCAAAGTGTGTATTCTTTACCACAAACCAGGAAGGAAAGGGAATTTGAACTCACTTCTGAGTGAGATTTTTCCTGCTTCATTAAAGAAGTCTTCTAGAAAAAAAAGAAATGCTGTGTGATGGAGATTTCCTCTTTATTTCTAAATTAAAGATTTAGAATTTTGATTTGATTGGCTGCATCTTATAAAACTTTCCAATTCCAAAAAAAAAAAAATCTTAAATTGAAAAGCCTTTCTGCAATTTACATGGTCCCCCTAGCATAAAGACTATTTCAAATCTTTCAAACTGCTTTAAAACAGTTTTATCTTCTCTTGTCTTTCACATTTCAGCACGTATTAAATGAGTCCACTCTACAGAAAGGGAACACAGAGAAAGAACATCTGAATTAGAATAGAGCAAAGACAATGAGAAAGTACGCCCAGATGTCACAGTCAAAACATTTGGAGGAACATTAGTGTCCTCAATAAATAACGCAATCCAGGAAATCAGCATAGACATTTTAGTTATTTAAAGCACATTGTCCTAATAAGTGTTCCTGGGGTGATATGGGGGGAAGGTTGTTCTCAAGATATTTTCTTCGTGTGTGAACATCTATATTTCCCTTTCCTACTTATCATTTGAATGCATGTTGTTGTTGCTGCTCATTTGTTTGCTTGCTTGTAAATCAAACCTGTCAATTTAGATATCAATTATATTATAGCCTGTTGGAGTGATGCAAAGTCATTAAATCATTATACAATTTCCCACCAAAGTAAGTAAAATAAAAAATGGTTCATTTTTATATATGATATATATATATATACTATAATGGTAATACAGGAAAAGTATGAGACACTTTAAAAAATGCTTCTTTGTACTCTCCCCTAACCAACATCAATTATCCCAAAAATTTACTTGTAGAACCTCTTTAAACTGTAGCCATAACTTCATAGAAATAACATGTGCCAAGGTTATAGCTCTGTTGATAAAGCAACCATCTAGTACGTACAAGACCCTAGGTTCCAGCCCCAGTACTACATAACCTGGACTTCATTGTGCATTCTTGTCAGTCCAGCACTGAAGTATAGGCCAGAGGATCAGAAGTTCAAGGTCATCCTGAGATGTAGTAAGCTGACCTAGTAGTCTACCTAACACAGTTTCAAAAAAAGAAAGAAAGAAAAGAAAAGAAAAGAAAAGGAGAAATGGAGTTGGAAGAAATGTCCATATCGGAACAGGTGCAATGCTCAGTCCATCAAAAGGGTGCAGGACCTAATTTTGCACATGGGCTTTTCAGAGGGGTTTGTCATGGTTTTCTGAGACAGACAGATAGATTCCTAGATCTAGCTGACCAGACACAGTCTATTCTAATAGCACTGGGTTCTGTGAGAAATGCTATCCCAACAGCTATGCCAGAGAATGTTAGAGGAAGTCACCTGAGGTTAGCCTCTGGCCTCTAAACATGTATAAAATCGCGTGCGCATGCACACACACACACACACACACACACACACACACACACACACACACACACGAAGTCATTCATGAAATAATTTGAACTAATTATTTCTTAGGGATGGAGTAAAATCATGAGATAGATAGATAGATAGATAGATAGATAGATAGATAGATAGATAGATAGATAGATATAGATAGATAGTTAAATATAGATAGTTAGACATAGATATAGCATTTTTTTAAGCCTGCTTGTATAACGGGATTTGAAACTGCTGATTATGGCTTTGAAAGGGCTTTAAATGCTATTCTGCAACCCAACTATAAATCTGATGATCTGATGCTTGAGCCAATCCACACACTCAAGTTTTCTTCCACACAACCAAAATTCCCCTTGACAGTGAACTTGTTTTCCAAGCCAATATCTCCAACCTCACAGTTCCGAAGCTGGTCTTAGGAAAACTTGTATTGTATCTCACAATTCCAAAAGAGTTCTCTCCTCTTCATATAAAATAGACTTTCAAGTCACTCGAGGAGATTCCCCTCTGAAGCACCCTTTCCAGGTCCTACATTATAACTTCTTCAGCTCCTTGGTGACTGATTGCCCTATCAACATGTAGTTTGAATCTGTTCTTAAATCCTTAAAGCATGTATGGTGCTTCATATCTTTAAGTCCAGCTTGTAGGAAAATAAAGGTAGAAGATTACAAGTTCAAGATCAGCCCATGCTAGTGAGAGAGATCCTGCCTCAAAATACAAACAAGCAAATAAAGAGATGCCTATAATAGATGACTTTTTCAGATGAAACCTCTAAGTTGAGATCTAAACTATATTTCTTCCTCTCCACATTCATTTCAATGAATGTATAGTACCATTTTATTCGCATTATTCTCTGTGGCAGTTATGTCACATTAAGAGCTCATATTCAACTTGATTCCTAAGTTGATCATCCATTTTCCACAAATCGATCCTTGCTTGTGGCCTTTCATCCCAGAGAAAGAACTTAGAGAATGTTGGAAATATGTGTCCTGTTAGAGTCAAGCTGCTGTAACCAATTATCAATTTTTATTCTGATTGTCACAATTCGGTAATTGTTCCTCTCTTTAATCAGAAGATCTTGAAAGTCATTCACTTCATACACAGAAGGGTCTCAGAGGAGCAAGACAAAGACTGAGCTCTGTCATTGAAAAAAGAGCTGCTCTCTCACAAATCTAACCAATAGGATCATTGATTAAAGAGGGCTGATGGGTGCCCTTTGAGCATGTTTCTTCTACCAGCATTTAATGAGTTCACGTACAGTAGATTCCAATCCACTTCCATTTTCAAAGGACAGACAAAGAACTTCTTTCAAAGATTTTGGTCCAGAAATTCTGAGTTTCCATATTATCCCCAACATCTTTTCTGTGGAAAAATAACAAGTTAGGGGACCTTATTTCGTCCACCAATCTTTAATGATTTTTTTTGTAAACACCATTTTTTCCATTGACAGTGTACTAAACTATCCCTGTAGAATAAATGATGACAATTATCCCAAGAAGATCAGGGACTTTTCCCTAGGTTTCTCTCCATGCATCTGACAGAACATGCTATGTTTCATTACAGTCAAACAGGGCTAGTTATGTGAAGTGTTTTGAAAATGAATAAATGAAAAGCCTTTACTTATTTTTATCATTAAGACTATTGCCATTGATAGGATTTTATATTATAAGTACGGTTCGTCTAAGATAGACCTCATGGTTCCAGTCACCTCCTGTCTTGAGTACATACACTGTGACTTGTTTCTGCCTTACTGAATATAAGGTCAAGAAGCATATGCAATTACAAGTACACGCTGACATTAAGTAAAAATGGAATGCTGTTCTTGTGGAGAAACTTCTTTTTTCCTGCTTTTGAGAAAGTGAGAAGTCATGTTCAGAAGACCAGAATGGCAAGAACTTGAAGCAGCCTCGAAGCAATGGACAGAAAGAAGTGAGACTCTTGGGCCATGGAGCCTTAGGAACCGAATGCAAACAATAACAGGGGCTGGAAAGAAACCTGTCACAGCCAAGTCTCCAGTGACACCACAGGCTCCTTAAGCCTTGGAAAGATAATGAGCAAAGTCATACCTAAACTCTGAACCACAGAGACGGCATACTAACTGTGTCCAGGAAGCTTTGTACCTATGTCTGTGTTGTTGATCTGAAACTTAACTATTTAGAAAGAGGAAGAAAAGAGATGAGGAGGATAAAAGGAAGTGCCCACTAACATATAAGTAACCAGTTGTAATATAAGACTTAAAACTACAATGATGCAACTGTGTCTTTATTATTGTCCTGGAACTAATGGAAAGACAGACCAATGCCTAATTCTAGCAAAGGAACCTCCCTGGTAAGAGATCATGATATAGATTATATGTGGATTGCAAGCTACATAAAAATTTTCTACAACTTCCTTTCAATTTTTCTGTGAAGTAAGACTACCTTAAATTAATGAAAGAGTAAAAACAACAAGAATTGGAAGAGAGGCCAGACCCAGGACAAGTCATCTGGACATTTGTTTCTCCAGCAACCAGGTTCTTACATGCCTTGTCTTGGAAAATCCCTGTGATCAGACTGCAGCAGTGAAAGCAGAGAGATCTCAGGCGTGTCTGGCAGTCCACTGAAGACACACTGAAGGTAATATTCCTGTTGGTATAATTTTTTTCTCCAGTTCACAAAACGGATTAAGCATTATATTTAAGCAGCAGTTGGTAGGAATCATTTATTCTCTTCTTAGTAATACCATGTGGATTGGAAGTGGAGACAGATATCAAATTTAAGATTATAACCTCATACCTCCACAAGGACTGCCCAGTGAATAATATACTTTAAATGAACAGAAAGGGCAGAAAAAATTCAGATTCTAAAACTGTCCTTGGAGGGTGCTTCAGGTCTGAATTATTCCCAACCAATTGTACATTCAGTGTCTGCAGTTCCCTGAAGACCACTTCTGCAAGGAGTGTTGAAGCACGCCGATCAGTATTCCACTGACAGACACACATAGCCACACTTTTTGCCATTTTTGTTCACATTTATCTTAAGAATCTTGGTCTCCTAAGGGCTATCTCTGACCTTTTGGTCTTGATTCCAGAAGCACCTTTCTTATCTGAGATTATAGATTTTGAGTGCATGCAGGTCATCCCTGCTTATCATATAATATCCTTGCCTCTGGCGTGCACCTGCCTTTCTTGTAAAACAATCTTTTCTGTACCTTCTCTTAGGTCCTTTTTACATGGCCCCATTCTCAAACACATCCATGCCATGCATGCTAACTTCCTCTCCCTACCACAGCTCCTAGCTTTGAATGGACAGTCCCAGAAAACTCCTTTCCTATCCTAAAATGAGAGTCTCAGGGTTACTGGGGCAGGGGGAATCTGTTCGATCAGTGTC
This sequence comes from Rattus rattus, assembly GCF_011064425.1. Lineage (NCBI taxonomy): Eukaryota > Metazoa > Chordata > Mammalia > Rodentia > Muridae > Rattus > Rattus rattus. The sequence continues at coordinate 41,447,829 of NC_046164.1, read as the reverse complement.
TGTTGCTGAAGATACTCATTCTTCAACTAATCTTTCTGCTATCTGTTCCCCTGGCTACCCTGAAAGAGATAAGCTCTTCTGTGAACAGCCAGGGCAATCTGTGACCCCCACCCTGGCTACCGATAAGCTGAGCTATATTTCTACTAATTAAATTGGGCCCCTGCAATTGAAGAACCAATGTCTGAGCCCTAGCTACCTTCTGAACTTGTAACTGCTGATTCTCTTCAAATCTACCCAACAACTGGTCTTAAAATGAAATTTCTCCTGTAGGATTCTGTCTTCTACCTTCATCCATAAAATTATGTGCGCCTCTGTGTTTGATGAAAGAAAGTCAAGTTTGTCTAAGAATATTCCAATGTGGAGGTCACCTTTGCTCAGCCTTTCTAGTTGTCCTTTAATGAGCTATTTGGAAAAAAAATGTTTGTCGCTCTCTTCTAATGTTAAAGGAAAGAAGAGACTTCTTTCTGCTAACCATGGCTTTACAAGTGGTTAGTTTCTTATTAAAAAGAAGTGGAGAACAGTCATAAAGAATGTATTTTAGTGTGTTCCAGGGGCTGGTCAGGTGGTTCAGTGGTTAAGGGCACTGGCTGCTCTTCCAGAATACACAGGTTCGATTCCCAGCACCCACATAGCAGCTCACAAATATCTGCAATTCCAGTTCCAGGGGATCGAGTACTCTCTGCTGACTTCCACTTGGGCGCACACATATTTCATAGGCATACATACAGGCAAAATGCCTACAAATGGAAGATAAAGTAAATGAATAAATACAAAATAGAGTAGCGTGTCCGGTGAAGTATATTTTTAAAACTTAAGGAAAGGTAAGAAACTCAAATAAGATGCGCTTCCTTCTTTTGTGGGAGCTTCATTGTTCTTATTTTTGTTGTTTTGCTTTATTTCTTGTTGACTTGATTTAGGTTGAGCTTTTAGCTTTTGTTTCTTCATATATGTAGAGCCAGCTACATATATGTAGACCTAGCTAGTCTCAGACCCATAATCCTCCTGCCTCGGCCCCTCAAATGTTGGGATTACAGATATGTTCTACAATGCTGTATTCAGGGTTTTCATTTTAAAGAAAGTCATTGAATATGTCAGAGCTTCCTCATTTAGAACTGTGACACACTTGAAGTCTAAGTTTAGTGATAGAAAATGTCATAGGCCAACACGACAACAACAGGTGTTTTGACAGCTAGCACGCCCATTGACCCAGCCATCTGCTGAAAATGCCACGCCACAAGTATAATCAGAACATGAGAATTTGAACCCTTCCCTCTCCTTCCCTGGCCTTCAAGTGAGCCAAAAGACACCTCCCTGGTCTCATTTCCATCCAGACAAAACCATTGCTTCTCGTTGAATGTGGAAAGCATGGGAAAAGTTGGAGATCTACACCCTAATAGCAAACAAATCCAATTACGGAGCAGCGATTTTAATGTGCTTCCAAGATTGAAGCCGCTCACCAAACCTCAGACAGTAAAGATCCAAGGAGCGTATTTACTTATTTATGCCATCCCTCCCTCCAAATAGGATTTGAGGCAGCTCACTGAGCATGTTAATAATGTGTATTCTCAAGCCCCTAGTTATTGTGTTCTGCTGCTGGAGATATCATTACCCTGCTTGCTCTTAGGAAAAAAAAATCTCACTTTTTGGCAGGTGGTTTGTTTATTTGTAGAATTTTCCGAAATTAAGAAAGAACCTTCTTGTATTCCCACAGGATACATGGAATAGAGAGGGAAAAAAAATACTCCAAATGCTGGAGTAGAGCTATCCTTGGAGGAAGGGGAGGAAGAGCAGAGAATTCTAGCATATGAAGGGTACTGTGAATATCAGTGGCTAGAAACAGCCAGGGGAGGTTGTGGTCTGCAAATGGGATGCAGAATTATTGAACAATTATGCTACTGATGATGATGTAGGTCTGTTAGATTGTATTTTCTGATTTTTAAAAATTATTTATGTATGCAAATGTGAGTTAACTTCAGCAACACTCCACTTTCTCCTACTGTGTGGATTTCGGGATGAACAAGTCAGGTCATCGTATTTTGTGGCAAGAACTTTTACCTGCTGAGTCATCTCACTGCCCTGGGCTTCCCCACCACCACCCATCCAACCCCTTGGTACTTATGACTAACACACTGTGGAGTTTAGAAACCTCTAATGTTTCAAACAAAATGTATTCAATGTTTCTGAGGTCAGGGCTCAAGTCAAAGGGTATCAAAGAGGCACTCTGAGGGCTCAGTGGGCATGGGTACCATCTTGGGTATGTAATTTATAAAGTGATCGCAGATCCCTAAGAGACCTGAGCTGTGACACTATCGCTCGCCTCACATAGAGAGGAAAACTGACAGAGTAAAAGGAAGCTATGTGACAGATAAACTGAAGGTAGAACGAGCATCTTTTTTGGACTGCAAAGTTTTCCATTTGTGATGGAGAGAAGCCCCTTATACGGTGCTTAGCATTTGAGGCACAGGACTAATGCTGGTGCTTGCCCACATGACAGCAAAGAAAAGCCCATTCCGTAGATATTGATTGAGTTCCTACTGTGTGCCAGGCATTATGAATCAACATAGGATAAATTCTAAATTTAAATTACAATTAGAATGTAAATCAGCTTTAATCTATGAAAATGAAATTAGGCCAGCGGGGAGGCCATAAAATGAACCTATTAAAATACATCCCAGAAGAGGGGAGAAGCAGGAAAAACGAGGTGAAGGGACAACGACATAATGCAATTTTAAAACGGGCTCCCGCTCTCCTGAAATACTTTTAAGATTTTACTGCAAAATTACACAGTCATCAGGAATACGCCATTCTTAAAGAGACTTTTCTCACTTGGGTCAGTGCATAAATAATAATACGCGTTTAAAAATGTATGACTATTCATTAAACCATTGACCACTTCCAGCCTATTGAGTACATAAGTATTTTAAAAATTACTTTAATACATATTTACCCAATAGACCAGAAAAGCTCCTTTGGTACATGATGTACATTTTAAAAGCTGCCTGCATAAGAAGTTATCGGATCTGAGCCAGAGTGTGCTGCCAACTACATAATATGCATTTTAAAGAACAACCTAATTATGTGCTTACCCAAGAGAACAAAGTTAATACCAAGGGTCAATAATTACTACCTTCCCTTACTACCTTTTACTCTTTTCTGCCAAATAAACTAGAATTGGAGGAGGGAATTTATATACGCCCTTTTATCTATGTCCCTCTTGACAGCTAGGAACTGGATGTTTTCTTGCCCAGGCTTCAAAAATAAAGGCAGAAAGACAAAAAGAAGGTGGAAGAGGGGGAGAAGGAAAGAAGGAAGAAGAGAGGGGGGGAAAAGGAAAGGAAAGGGGGAGGGACTGTATGGGGAAGAAAGGGTTGGAAAGTGAAAGCAAATGAAGTGGAAATCTTTGGTTTCTTTAATGACTCAGTTGTGTCGTGTGATGTTTTTCTGGAAGCTGTCTTGTGAGTGGGCAGGTGATGCTTTGATGAGAACAGACACTTGAGAGGGCATGGGATGCTTAGAAAGAATATAAATGGGATCCTATCAACAGTGAGAGGATGTTCTTGCATTGCTCTGCCATGCATCACTTCGCTGGTCTTTGTTGGTCTTCGCTTCATAGAGAGAAATGCACCAGAGAACTTCACGTGGTACTCCAGGTGATTCAGCAGAGCCTTGCTGTTTCCACTGGATCATGCCGCCATGACTGAGTCTTGCTGTTGAACTCAAAGGCTAGTATCCTGGCAACGAAGAGTGGAATCGCCTCCTAAGGAACTACTTCTAAATAGGTTCACACACCTTTTTCCTATTAACCTTCCTTCCCCCCTACCTCTGGTCGGTTGGTTAGAACGGAGGTTGAAGAATTTAAGAGCCCTAAATAAAGTAGGTCTTGAAAAGATCTAAGCCTACCAGCAAAGAAGATGAAAAGGATGAAACAAGTGAGATGGAAATTAAGTTCCTGGTTCCTAGCACGTACAGCTTGCCCTTGCCTTCACTCTTCTGTTTACTAGTAGCTTAATTCTTTACCCCCAAATTCAAGAATCGTCCAATCTCCTCTGCCTCCTTTATAGAAATAGGGATAATTCCTGGAATGGTGGCATAGGCTTAGATGCTCTGCGCTAGGAGGCTGAAGTAAAAAGCCCGGATAATTTTGATGATGGTTTTTGTTTTCTACTTAACGAAATTCAGACTTATGTGGGAAACGAACCTCCCGAGCCTCTGGGCGATTATGCTGTCTTCATCCGCTGATGTGAGAAGACCCATCTTAACTATAGGGGGCACCATTTCCAGTGTTAAATGAAGAAAGCAAGCAGAGCTTGAACACACTAATGGACGCATTGCTCTCTTCTGACTATGGCTACAAGGTAAGGTAAAAGCTGGTGAATGCCAGGGTGGGGAGGTGGGAGGAAGTGGGTGGATGGGTCGGGGAGAACCCTCAAAGAAGCAGGGGGAGGGGGATGGAATAGGGTGTTTCTGGAGGGGAAATCAGAAAAAGGGATAACATTTGAAATATAAATAAAGAAAATATCCAATTAAAAAAAAAAAACCCTGCTGTCTGTACTGTACCCTGAGCTGTGAGCTTAAATAAGCCCTTTCTCCCTTAAGTTGCTTTTCTCAGAGTATTTTATCAAAACAACAGGAAAATGAACTATGTTTATGTTCAAGACCTTGCGATACATAGGAAGACCCTGTCTCAAAAACAAAACAAAAGAAAACAACAATGAAAAATGTAAACACCTTTCCCCTTTCTTCATGGCAAGATACAGGAAGACAGGTTCCCTTTTTGGCATGTGCACAAACCACAAAGGTCCTGATTATTTTAGCTACTGAGTCTGTCCATTAACAAGATTCCAGGGATTTCTCAGCAGAATTATCTGTTCCTGTTCACACAAATAAAAAATAAAAGCTGAAATTTCAGTAGGTGGATTGACTCAATAATTTCTCACAATATCAAAACTGACACGCCACCTGAGAGGAGTAACTGATAGAGCAAGAGAGTAGCTGTGACTGTCCCTCTATAGCCATGACTTCCCCCTCATTCCAGGCGCTATGTATCTATCTGTTCAGCTCTAATAAACACAGTCCAGAGGGATATCGCTTAGCCTTACGTGCCAGATGCCAGCTCCATCAGTTGCCAGCTGTGGAAATATGTCTGTGAATACAGATGCCTCCCACACGTAATACTCCGTGTTATTCTCTATCATCCCCCAACAGTGCTCGTGTGCTTAATGGTGTTGCTTATTTTATTTAAAACACTTGCTTCCCACCAATCCAACAAGACGAATGAAGATTTATTATGATTTGATCATTAATAACAGAATCAAGGGAAAACATAAGGATGCTCTAGAACCCCCTCTGCTTTCTACACATGGCAAATCCACACACTTGTGCATGCTACACGCAGGCACACACAGAGAGAAATGTATCTAACAGACAAACATAACATACATACTAGAGGGAAGCTGAAAAGCCTCCAGGTCCTTAATGTTAGTCACTTTTATAGGTTTCTGAGAAATAGGCTACTTGAGGTATAAAAACTTTTATTTTTCTTTTACTGATAACTTTAGAGCTAAAATTTTTGTTCTTATCAAATTAATTTTGAGAATGATTAGGTTATGTTAACCAAAAGAAACACATCTGATGATTTTTCTGTCCCTGCTGAGTTGCTATTGTGACAGACTCTTATTTTCCTAGCAGATAAGAGAGAACATTTAAGCATTTATCTTTTGGGTATAGGCAAAACTTTTGCAATCCCACCCACATACCTGAAAATTTCATGATTTCACTTTCTTCCATTCTTCCTTTCTTCCCTTCTTAGTAGTATTCTGCTGTGTGTGTACAATATTTTCATCATCTGTTCATAGTTGAAGGGCATGTACAGTCTTTCTCTTCTCAGGTCACTATAAATGAAGCAACTATGAACATCACTGAGCATGTATTTGTGGAGTTAAGTATTTTCGGTATATGCTAAGAATGATATAGCTTGTAGCTGGGTCGTATGCTAGGTTTTTTTGGACATTTTTTTGTTCTTTCCATGCTGCTTTGCAAAGTGGCTGTACCACTGTGCATTCCTGCCAACAGTAAATGGGTATTCTTTCTCTACAACATTGTTAAAAAAAAATATGTGGCGGTTATTTTGTTGATCTTAGCCATTGACTTGCCTGAGATGAAATCTCAAGTTATTTTATTTTGTATTTCCCTGATTACTAAGAATGATGAACACTTTTTTATAACATTTTAACCCATTTTATTTTTTCTATGGAGAACTCTTTGTTTAGATGTCTGACCCATTTAAAAAAACTGTTAGATTTGTGGTTTTGGTTGTTGACTGGTTTGTTCATTCATTTCTTTGTTTGTTTGCTTGTTTGTTTGTTTAACTTGAGCTCTTTGGATACTCCTGAAGTATAGCTGGCAAAGAAAACAAAAACAATGGATTTCTTCTTCACTTGACTGATCTTTTTTCTTAGTTGTACAGAAGAGTTTTAGTTTTATGAGGTCTTGGGCGTAGATTTTGGCCTTAATTCCTTGCCTAATAGAATTCTGTTCAGAAAGTCATTTCCTATACTTATGTACCAACTGTTTCCTTTAAGCAGTTTTAGTGTTTTCAGGTTTTATATTGATGTCAGGTTCCAAATCCTCAGACATGAGTATGCAACACAGAATAACCACACACTAAAAAAGAATGAGAGAAAGAAAGAAAGAAAGAAAGAAAGAAAGAAGAAGAGAAAGAAAAAAGAAAAGAAAGAAAAAAGAAAAGAAAATGTATAAAGGGACCAGTGGGGAGAATAGCAAGATATAGGTGATACGAAGTGGAAAATAAAATAACTGGGAGTGGGGTTCCAACTGGGAAGGAAGAAGGAGGTCAATAGAGAAGGAGGAGAAACATAGCAATCAAGTTTTTGATAAAGCCTCAAGAAATCATGTTATTTTATAATTGCCTAAAATTGTACAGAATAAATTTAAGTGTATGTATGTACACACACATACACATATATGAGGGGTTGGGGATTTAGCTCAGCGGTAGAGCGCTTGCCTAGCGAGCGCAAGGACCTGGGTTCGGTCCCCAGCTCCGGAAAAAAAAAAAAAAAAAGAACACATACGCATATATAAAGAACACATACACATATATGATATATATATAGAGAGAGAGAGAGATGATAGATAGATAGATAGATAGATAGATAGATAGATAGATAGATAGATAGATAGATAGATGATGAGACAGAGAGAGATGATATATAGATAGATAGATGGATAATTAAAGAAAGTTAACCTACTTGGGCTGAAAGTGCTTCTAAGACCACAGAGTAACAAAAACCCCAGTATAAGACATGAAATGCCTCCTCTAATAGGGTTGCTCAGGATAGGTTAAGTGATTTCCAAAGCAATATTTTATTGATTTAGCCTATGGTGCTTCTCAGGGTTGGGTACGACAGAAATGCTGAAGCCACACACACTTAGGGAACAAGACTTGGAGGATTTGCACTGGGTCTGACCTAAAAGCTTCTTTTTTGTGGTCTGTGTGTTATGGTCCAAAAAATTCTATGCAAGTTGCCAAGGGAGGGAAGCAATGAAACAGTCCATGACAGCTGCAGTATCTTTGAACTACCAAAATTACCAGCCTGGCAGGATATGCATGAAGCGGCAAGGAGTGGCATACACACACCACTAGTAACTTATAGCTCTCTAAGTGAACTTAAGCACCACTCAAAGCTAGCTCGTTTTTCAGGGCTAGTGAAATTGAGACCTAAGGGAAAATCTACTGCCATTTTGCTAGCCCAGCATAATTGCTTGCTACATTCTAAACCTTATCATTATACCCACAGATAAACATAACTGCCAGTCATCATCAAATAAGCTTCACTTTACAGCCAATGGGGAGTACCACAGAAAACCACAACAGGACACAAGACAGAGATCAATGGATTCTGGGGAGTTTAACCTAATGAATACATCTACATCACAGTTCCTGCATCTATGGCTTAGGGGACATCACAGAAGATGGACCAGACAAAAGAGTCAGAACTGAAGGGGTCCCTGCAGGTTTCCAGGGGGAAGTTGACCACAAAGAACTGAAAAGAAAACCTTGATTCAGATTGACTATTTCAACCTGAATCAAGACTTCTAAAGAGTCTAATCTCAAGCAGTCTATGTGTTAAGACAAATTCAAACATACTAAAGTTTGAGGAAATGTTTCCTGGCATAACATAATCCCCAAATAAAGTAATTATAAGACTCGGAGTATATGTCATTTCTTCTAAGGAGATGGGTTCTAGAGACAGGATGCCTGTACTAGCTTAAGGGTCTAGGAAATGGTCTGGCCTGGTCTCAGTTGTACTGATAGTTTAGTCATTTGAGCTATTAGCCATCTCTGATCCTGGTTGTGGGAGCCTGGGGGATCCTCTGGCGATACAGATAACATAAGGATCATTTAGACTATTAGGTATCTCTAGTCCTAGTTGTGAAAGGTTGGGGAGACCCTGACTGTAAAGGTCATTTAGATTGGTAGTTACCTCTGGTCCTGGTTGTAGGAGCTTGATATGGCCTGACCCAACAGATAATGCAGATCATCAGTTGTTCATCACTTCCAATTCCCAGCTTTCTGGATGGAAAAAAAAAACAAAAACAAAAACAAGTGTTTGACATCTTTCCCATTGGAAAGACAATCCTGTGTCTTAACATTCCTGGTTTCTCCAGAGAGCTGTAGGTGCGAGAACTTTCATGCTATGCTCCCAACACAGAATACTAAGAAACCTGCTGTGAAACAGTCCTTTCTAGAAATGTCTGTAAAACAAGACCAGAACAAGGGCAGTATCTATCAATGGACACAGTAATGTGAACAGGGGAAATTTAGACAAAGAACTAAAGAAAACTATTGACTACTGGGAGAATTAGCCTTCTTATTGGTTGTCCAGTGAAAAAGAGTGGTAAACCTTGAAACCATAGGCATACAAACAATAAAAATAGATTCAGCAAGTACTATTTATATTTTTTGTGCATACACATACAGTGTGTGTGTGTGTATGTGTGTGTGTGTGTGTGTATGATGTGTATATGTGGTGTGTGTGTATGTATGTGTGTGCGTGGGGTGTGTGTGTATGTGTGTAACAAATATAAGCAAAGAAAAAGAAACTATCAACTGAGGGGTGTACTGGAGGCAGAGAGTTCAAAAGAGGGTAACTAGAAGGGGCTGGAGGAAGGAGAGAGGGAAAGAAGATGTAATTCTAATTTTAAAACATCAAAAAGCTAATAAAAGAAATGGATTGGGTTTCTGGCATAAAACAAGACTTGTAAACTAAAAACAGAAAGAAAGAAAAAACACAAGGAAAAAAAAGGATTAGATCCGGTTACATTATGAGCTTGTGGAAATCCCTATGTTCACATTCAAATTCCCCTCTTGCCATCTCTGCACAGGCTAACCCATCACATAAAATAGAACGCACCTTTTAAATTTGATCAAACTGATCGGTCTGATTTTAAACGAGACTTCAAGGTAAAGAGCGGAGGAAGATGCAAAGTTCAATATCTGTCTGGCTACGGATTCTACGGACAAATGACCTATTGACTAACACATTGGCAATTCTCATCAATAGTTCCAAATTCCACATAACCCCAAGGGACTCTGTGTCTGCTTGTTTCTGTTTTGTTTTGCACAGTAGATGGAGCAGGGTTGTGAAACTTGGTTTGCTAAGTGGTGAGTGGCTGTAAAATCAACTGCTATTAAGTAGTAGAATGGGACAATAATATGTTGGTTTGCAAATTAGTGCGATCCATCAAGGAAATTCAAATGTCATAGGATTCTGTTCAATTATGGGTACAGCCACCTGCTTCAGAGGCTCCATAAACTTCCATTCATGACTTCTAAAACTACACCTGATCTTTTTTTCTGTATAACACCTATTACCATCTATTCACTGTTTCCCATCCATATTCCCAGACTTTCTCAGAAACTGAATCAGTCAAAACCTAGTCGGGGAAGAAAGGAGAACAAAGAAAATTCTGAGTTTTTATTGGAGGCAAGGGAGTTGAAGATGACGCATACTGAGGGAATTTTCTTCCTAAGATTTCTGGAAGCACCACTTGTGCATTTCTTCCTACTGCCAGAATCTATAACACTGACAACTGGAATTGCCTTACCCATGATTGTACAATTCATCTTTCCAACCCTTTCTCTATATTTGTACACCTTTAATAATTGATTTTCTTATGAATAGATAGTATGGTAAATTTTACATGTTAGCTGCCTTGAATTGGAAGCCCCATGAAAAGGTGGGGAGGAAATAATGATACAAGAGCTGTTCAATATGTGATATAGTCAAGAAACTCTACAGGAGTTAAAGAAATTGAAAACACAAACAAAGGGAAAGAGAATTTGGGGGAGGGGTCTCCAGATTCCAAAACATGGGAGAGTTGTTAAAAACTTGACAACAAAAAATTCTGGCAGTCTTAAAATGAGAAGAGCTCTAGTCTGAGTATTATAACCCTATAGCATAGGTTAGGACTTTGTTGCCAGCAAAGTGAGGGTATTAAAGGGAATGACCCCTAAGGATCAATCCATCTAAAAAGAAAATTCTCATTACTAAAAAGGTCCTACTAGGTCCCTCCCAGTCTGGAGTTTCTTCTTTTGCATACATTTCCCCGTGAATTTTCTCCAATTTCCAGGTCTAATCCTGGGCAAATATTTTCTCTCCTGGGACAGTCAAACTGCCTGGTAATTAATGTAGTGTAGTTGACTAATAATAAAGATGTTCACAGATAATGGTTAAATGAATGACCCTTGCCACAAGTAATAGCATTTTAAACATAAATGGATTCCCAAAGACCAAAGCATTATGAACTAAAAGATTGAAATTATAATGATGAAATGAGAGGAAGTAGATTTAATCTTTAATGCATAAGTAATAGTCTACCCTGCTCATCATAAAAGTGTCCCAGATGATTTGTCTGGAGTGAGAAGTTCAAGGTAGAAAGAGCTAAAGCAAAGCCACAGTGTCATCATTATTAGTGTAGCCTGAAAGCAGACTCAGCCTTAAGTGCTTTTGCAGCAAAACGCTTGGCAGCTTCAATGGGGCAGGTTACAGTCTTGTCCAATCGTCAGTGTTCTCAGCTAAAACGTCTCACCATTATTTTAAAGACTAAAGGAAACAGAATATCTGTCATGCCGTACACATGTGACAATGCTTCCTATCATTATTAGCCTTAACTCTTTTCTGAAGAATCAGCAATGACCCCAAATCTCATAACCTGATGCTATTACTCCTCCTGAATTAAGAGCTGTTAAAGGCTTTATTCTTCTATAAAATGAATTTACAAGGTGAGATCCCTAGTGATAAAGTAGCAACACGGTGTTTAGCCTAAAATTTTTAGTCTGATTATTTTGTAGTTGCATTTGCACAATTAAGTGGTAGGATGCTGCTTTTCATCTTTTCTCCTCTTGGTGATTTGTACCCCCCACATCAATGATGAGAGATTTTCCTAAGTCATAAAAGGCCCCAGTTTATTCAGAAAATTGCTAAATGCTGGAAATAGATTTAATAAAATGGAAAAGGACTGAGCCTATGCTATGACTCAAATAAGAACATAAGAGATTACAAACCAGAAACCTTCTAGATGTTTCCACTTCATTAGCCCTGGTTTAGTTATTCTATACATCATTATGATAGCACTACTTTACTGTTTCAATGTTCCATTCAAAACTATATGTTTTATTTTTAGAATTTTTTAAAACCACATCTTTGAAGAAATACTAATTATAGGACAATGAATTCGTGAGAGTTCACTTTACCACCAAAAGTCAAGAGCAAGCCTCATACAGTGGAATTTGAGTGAACAAAATAAGAAGGCCCTCTACTCTCTCCAGCCTTTCATCTTCAGTGTCCAGAGGGTTACCCAGTGCTACCTCTAAGAGTTAACCTGGCCTTATGTCATCTATTCCTTCACTGCTAGAAGCCACATAAGAAGGCCAAAGTATCTAGTAAGGCTGTCACTCCTTCCTCCAGCCTCTGCACTGATGGCCTACTCATAGATGATCTTGTGACTACCAGGACAATTTCATTAAGCCTTTTTTAATTGAATTGAATATATTATAAGAGGAGTGCATGTGTCGAAACCAAAAAGAAACTTTCAGGAAGTAGTTCTCTCCTTTCACTAGGGATTCTGGGAATCCAACTATGACAGAATTACACAGAAATAAACATAGAGGAATATATATTCTTGTTATATGTTGGGGCATCTTTTGGGTATATGCCCAAAGGTTATATAGCTGGGTCCTCAGGTAGAGCTATGGCCAATTTTCTGAGGAACCGCCAGACTGATTCTTCTTTTGCCACATCTTTACCAGCATCTGCTCTCACTTAAGGCTGGCAACAACCCAGATGTCCATCAACAAAGGAATGGATACAGAAAATATGGTTCATTTACACAATGGAGTACTACTCCGCTATTAAAAACAATGATTCCATGAACTTCATGGGCAAACTTAAAACTATCATCCTGAGTGAGGTAACTCAGTCACAAAATAACACACATGGTATAAACTCACTGATAAGTGGATATTAGCCAAAAAGAAGCTCTGCATACCCACGATACAACTCATAAACCATATAAAACCCAAGAAGAAAGAAGATACACCAACATGTGGATGCTACGGTCCTACTCAGAAGGGGGAAGAAAATAATCTCAGGAAGTAGAGAGAGAGGGATATGGGGGAAAGAGAGAAGAGAGAGGGAAAAGGGGGACTTTGTTGGAGGAAGTGCATCATTGTGGGGGTGGGCTTTGAGGCCCCATGCTCAAGCTCCACATGGTGCAAAAGAGAGTCTCCTCCTGGGTTGCCTTTCTATCAAGATATAGAACTCTCAGCTCCTTCAGCAACATTTCTGCCTGCTTGCTACCATGCTTCCTGCCATGATGATAAAGGACTGAACCTCTGAAACTATAAGCCAGCCCCAATTAAAAGTTTTCTTTGAGTTGTTTTTGTCATGGCATCGCTTCACAACAATGGAAACCCTAACTAAGATAGTATGTCACCGAGTTTCAAGGCTTTAGATGATACCTATCATTTCCAAATTCATTATTCAGTCAGAACCTAGCCTGTTAACTTTCAAATTACTACTCACTGTCTCCACAGGCATGGCCAACATAGCATGCTCCAACTAAACTTCGAAACTTAACCTGCATACATGCTATGGTTGTTTAGCCTGGGTTATTTGTGGTGCTTCTAACAGTGAGAGTAAGGGTGTCTCTGACTTTATCTTGAGACCCTTTTAGTGGTACTGGGTTGCCTCATCCAGTTGGGAATATGAATACTTTTGCCTAGTCTTATTGTATCATATTATGTCATATTTGGTCAAGATCCCTAGGAATCTTGATCTTTCCTAAAAGGAAAAAGAATAGGAATGGATCTGAGGAAGAGAGGAGAAATGGAAGGGGAATGCCAGGGTCGGGAGGCAGGAGGGAGTTGGTGGGTTGGCTGGGGGAGCACCCTCATGGAGGCAGGGAGTGGAAGGATGGGATGGGGGGAGGGGGTTTTGGAGGGGAAACTGGGAAAGGGGATAAAATTTGAAATGTAAGTAAAGAAAATATCCTATGAAAGAAAAGAAAAAAGAATGAAATCTATAAATATAGAACCCTTAGCTCTGACTATCACCTCCTCATGCTTTGAGTGTCTTGATAAGATCCCATTATGCACCATGGATAAGATACCAATCCCTGTTCAGAAAGTAAGCAAGAATTTTGTCTTTATTCTCTGCCATCTTCAGTGCATAAAATAAAGCAATTTTAAAACTATTAAGTTCTTAGATATTTATGAAATAGTCAATAGAATCACAGTGGTGGGGTAATAATAAACTATAATACCATGCATCGAGAAGTTTTAGTAGCTTTGCCTATAGCTTTATATTTATATAATTAACAAATTTGATCTATTTAGTAAACCTAAGAAATAGATTACAATATGTCCACATTTTCTAGACAAATAAATTAAGACCCAGAAATAAATGATGAGTTTTAGAACATGCTACATCAAAATATGTCTCGTTAGTATGTGAGAAAATCTAAGGAAGAGAGCCAGTCACTCCCTCTCAACACCCCTATCCCCAGTACAAGCCATAAAATTCAGAAAGAGTTGTATGACCTGACACAGGCCATGACAAAGGCTGATAAAAGCAAACTGGCATTACCTATAAGGCCCTTGTATGAGAGGTACCATTTTGTTTCTCCATCTTTATTAATTTGGGTATTTCTTATTTACATTTCAATTGTTATTCCCTTTCCCAGTTTCTGGGCCAACATCCCCCTAACTCCTCCCCCTCCCTTTCTATATGGGTGTTCCCCTCTCCATCCTCCCCCCATTACCACCCTTCCCCCAACAATCACGTTCACTGGGGGTTCAGTCTTAGCAGGACCAAGGGCTTCCCCTTCCACTTGTGCTCTTACTAGGCTATTCATTGCTACCTATGAGGTTAGAGTCCAGGGTCAGTCCATGTATAGTCTTTGGGTAGTGGCTTAGTCCCTGGAAGCTCTGGTTGGTTGGCATTGTTGTTCATATGGGGTCTCAAGCCCCTTCAAGCTCTTTCAGTCCTTTCTCTGATTCCTTCAATGGGGATCCCATTCTCAGTTCAGTGGTTTGCTGCTGGCATTCGCCTCTGCATTTGCTGTCTTCTGGCTCTGTCTCTCAGGAGAGATCTACATTCTGTTCCTGTCAGCCTGCACTTCTTTGCTTCATCCATCTTATCTAGTTTGGTGGCTGTATATGTATGGGCCACATGTGGGGCAGGCTCTGAATGGGTGTTCCTTCTGCCTCTTTTCTAAACTTTGCCTCCCTATTCCCTGCCAAGGATATTCTTGTTCCCCTTTTAAAGAAGGAGTGAAGCATTCACATTTTGATCATCCGTCTTGAGTTTCATATGTTCTGTGCATCTAGGGTAATTCAAGCATTTGGGCTAATAGCCACTTATCAATGAGTGCATACCATGTGTGTTTTTCTGTGATTGGGTTACCTCACTCAGGGTGATATTTTCCAGTTCCAACCATTTGCCTATGAATTCCATAAAGTCATTGTTTTTGATAGCTGAGTAATATTCCATTGTGTAGATGTACCACATTTTCTGTATCCATTCCTCTGTGGAAGGGCATCTGGGTTCTTTCCAGCTTCTGGCTATTATAAATAAGGCTGCTATGAACATAGTGGAGCAAGTGTCTTTGTTATATGTTGGGGCATCTTTTGGGTATATGCCCAAGAGCAATATAGCTGGGTCCTCAGGTAGTTCAATGTGAAATTTTCTGAGGAACCTCCAGACTGATTTCCAGAATGGTTGTACCAGTCTGCAATCCCACCAAAAATAGAGGAGTGTTCCTCTTTCTTCACATCCTTGCCAGCATCTGCTGTCACCTGAGTTTTTAATCTTAGCCATTCTCACTGGTGTGAGGTGAAATCTCAGGGTTGTTTTGATTTGCATTTCCCTTATGATTAAAGATGTTGAACATTTCTTTAGGTGCTTCTCAGCCATTTGGCATTCCTCAGCTGTGAATTCTTTGTTTAGCTCTGAACCCCATTTTTAATAGGGTTATTTGTCTCCCTGTAGTCTAACTTCTTGAGTTCTTTGTATATTTTGGAAATAAGCTCTCTATCAGTTGAAGGATTGGTAAAGATCTTTTCCCAATCTGTTGGTTGCCATTTTTGTCCTAACCGCAGTGTCCTTTGCCTTACAGAAGCTTTGCAGTTTTATGAGATCCCATTTGTTGATTCTTGATCTTAGAGCACAAGCCATTGGTATTTTGTTCAGGAAATTTTCTCCAGTGCCCATGTGTTCGAGATTCTTCCCCACTTTTTCTTCTATTAGTTTGAGTGTATCTGGTTTGATGTGGAGAGAGGTACCAAATTTATATGGAGAGAAGAATGTATCTGCCTTTGAATACACAGGGATACAGAGCAAAGCTTGAACAGTAGACCTTGCTAAGGCCCCCTCATTGTATTACCAATATTTTATTTCTTTGTCCATCCCCACCTCTCCACAACTATAACCTTTGTCAAGTGACATAAATACACACAGGTTTCTCCATCCCTTCAGCTATTTTAGACAAATTTGTATGGTTTTCTCTTTAAAATAAGTTTTTTGTGATGTATATCTCAACCATGAACTTAATGGTGAAAATAAAATTCTATAAATTATTGAATGTCTTCAACATTGCACTGAGTATAGTGTACACCCAAATTTCTATTTATCCTCCGCAGGATCTGTCTCTTCTGTGATAGTTAAGAGAAATAAAATCCTCTTTTGGAGATTGGGACAAGAATTGTAACTCAAATACACAAAGTCTAAAAATTATTATGGTGTGGACTTCACATGTTCGTTAATAGTCTGTAATTCAAAGGTTTGGTTCATCTTACTGTGAAATAAAATCCTCTTTTGGAGATTGGGACAAGAATTGTAACTCAAATACACTACAAAGTCTAAAAATTATTATGGTGTGGACTTCACATGTTCGTTAATAGTCTGTAATTCAAAGGTTTGGTTCATCTTACTGTAGCACCATTAAGAAATGGAGGAGCATTTGAGAGGTGAGACCCAGCTGAAGAAGACTAGATCCTAGGTATATGTGCTGAAGAAAGATATTACGAACACAACTCCTGCTCTCATTCCAGCCTCTGAGAAGTGTACCATTGTGTTCACGATAAGTCCCCTCCCAAGATGCACTGCCTCAGACATGGTCCAAAAGCTGTGGGGCCAGGACAAGGATTGAAACTCTGAGTGGCAGTCATTCCCTTGATCTCCTGGGTTATGCGCAGACCTTACAGAAAACACAGACTGGTACAAGGCACTGTTTCTAATTGTGGCACGTCAGTTCATGGAGGCAACAATTATGTCGTGACTGCTGAATACCTCGAGTAAAGTTTAACTTAAAAAATATGAAAACTTCTAAATCAAATGCTCTGCTACACAGTCTTCCCATCAGAGTCTTGATTGGCAGCATCATATCTTCAAAGACTTACCTGGCAGGGGAAGGACCACAATTACAACGTTGGTTTTGCCAGGGTAAGACTTATCCATTGCACACCAGGCACAATGAATCCTGGGATTTCCCCAAATGTGGGGAAAACTGCATAGTTTTGTGGTCATGGGGGACAGTGATTGTGTTCTCCCCTGATTAAAAAAAAATTAAATAAATAAAAGAGACCTTCACCACTGCACAGATGGAAATTAATCTTTTCCGTCTATGGGAAGAAATAATTTGAGCTTGCTTCTATTGTTGGCTTCTCAGCTTAGCAGTTGAATTGTGCAAGCCTGTTTCAATGACCCTGTAGTCTTAACAATGTGCACATATTTGTTTTCCAAGTCAAAGGGGGAAGGCATTAGAAACCACTCAATATTTGCTTTATTTGTCCAAGATTCTAACCTCCTCATTTAAGCTGTGGAACTTCACTATGGAGAAATCTTTAAACCCCAGGCCTGCTGACTGGTATAAGCTCTGCATGGGTACCACAGAGGAACCAGCAATTAGGTTCCATACAGTGACTCTCGAATGAAGAGGGTAGATTGATGTCCCCATTTGTGTTCCATTGCCCCAAAATACTCTCACAGCATGAGCAGCTGTGTGAGAGCTCTACTAAATTTGTATTCAGGAAAACAAGCTAAAAGGTCAACATGCATATATATTTATAATGGCATTGGTATTTGCTAATCGATGAGGAGAATGTTTCTTCGTTTAAAGTAACTTTGCAAACTTTTCTGCTGAGAGCCTACAGTCAGCCCTGGAAAACCCTTACAAATTGCACTTCAATATTTTCTCAGATACTTAAGACAAAGACCATTCAAACCTCTCGTCTATTGACTTAACAATTTCCATGCTAAGTTTAGGAAGCCACATCTAAGTACTAAGTTTTCATACCAATTAAGGAGGGAAAATGATCTATGGTATAACTAGTGTAAAAAAAAAATTTTAAAGAATATTTGTTTTGAAATGGATATTGTGATATAAATTCCCCAAATTTCTTTAGTTATAGAGCAAATACTGTTTAGTTATAGAGTATGGATGAAGCATGGCAGCTTCATAGGTGACAGTAATTATCGACCACCCTTAATGAAAGCAGTTCTTTCTGCAAACACTTGTATGTAAAATTGTCCTTTACTTCCAACATCCAAGTCTATAAACCTGGAACTTACATTTCTCTTATCTGTTTAGACTTAATACATTGTTTGCCTGACTCACAAAACAGCTAGAAAAGCACTTCATCATCTTCTCAGCAAACCTCTGCTTTGTCCTTTACACAACCTCAGCAGTTCTCAACATTCCTAATGATCCCTTTAACATAGCTCCTCCTGTTGTGGGGACCCCCAACCATAAAATTATTTTGGTGCTACTTCATAACTGTGATTTTGCTACTGTCACGAACCATAATGTAAATATCCGATAAACAGGGTATCTGATACACAACCCTCAAAGAAGTTTCAGCCCACAGGTTGAGAACTGCTGCACTATGTCGTCTCATAGGGCCGCTTTTCACGAATCCACATCTTACCAGCCAACTGTCTCCTATCACCAAGCACAGCGCAAACACCTGATAAACATTCCAGACCATGCGCTTTCTCTCACTCTCTTCACACCCACCACTGCTGTCTGCTGCTCTCGTTTCACCGCCTCTCCTTCAGCAACCCACTCTCAGAGCCCCTTTTAGAGAGCCTTTGCATTTCCAGTTTCTTGAGTTCTCACAACATAGAATATAATCTCTTAATGTCATTAGTCAAATAATCCAAACCATACAGCCACTTCCAGGAATGTCTTACAACCCCCAAATCTCTTCACAAACTCAGCCACTCCCTCCCCTAGCCTCAGCCTCTGCTCATTTATTTTTTCCACAAAGAGCACTCTTAGCACTCACTCTCGCCTGTTCCTTATACACAGTTATTAGTAAATACCAGCTGGATTAAATTTGGTTTTATTCTTTCCTAATTAGGTTTTTAGTTACTTGGGGTTGTTAATGCATTTCTCGGTTTAAAATGGGGTTCAGTTTCAGAGACGAGTGCCTTGGGAAAGTATTGGTGTGGTAATGCACAACATATTAAGTTAGCGGAGGGGAAAGAAAACAAGAATGCATGAGAAAGATTTAAAGGGGCTATCACAGCACCCAGTTAACACAAAGCTATAGGAAAGCTGTCTAGAGCACCAGTCCAAGATCATTAAACAAGTATAACAAGAAAGTATACAGCTAACTTGCATACATCATGTGCAAAATGTGAATCACCAGGGGTGAGGAATGGTGGACAGGATAATGAAATACAGCAGGCGACTGCTGAGTAAGGGCTAAAGAGCTCAGGAACAGTGTTGTTAAGAAGCCATTGGGCCATTAGTACAACTATCCTGTCGGTGATTAAGTTTAAAAATTTGTCACTTCATAAACATTTTTGGTTTAGTTAGTAGAAGTCTCTTGCAGTGAGGAATGATGACTTAATGCTCCGTATACAGTTGAGATGATTTTAATAATTTCAATTAATTATTCTGACTTATTTCAAGACATAGTTCCCATCTCTTAGACTGATAAAAAAATCATAATAAAACAAAAAATTCTAAGAATTTAAGTGATTACAACAATGAGCTGTGTACATCTTAATTATGACCCTATATGGAAGCAGATGGGCAGTGTATTTAAAGGCACAGGTTGTGCTCTTAAAATAGCAGGTGCCAATCATTGACCTGATATTCGTTGGCCATGAGCCTTTGGTATCCTTAGTGTCTTTATGGAACTCTCTTTGCTCCTATGTAAGATATTCCTAGGCCACACAGTTATTTTGTACCTTATGTAATGCAATATGTATAAATTAGTGGTTATTCAAGTTAAATTGTTAATACCAATGTGAGAGACATTTTAAGACTAACCTGGGCTTTTGAGTAAAGGTACTAAAACACACACACACACACACACACACACACACACACACACACACACAGTGGACAATATTGGAATCCATCAGGAAACTGACCACAAGAAAAAACTTCCTGCCTTTTATTTTTTTTAATCTCTTCTACTTGCTAAACTAGCAGGCAAAGGTATTATCCAATGACGAAGCCAGTCATCTAGGAATGTAGCCAAGTGCAGAAAACTAAGCACATGGTGTGCCATTAATCACACCATGGTTTTGCCATTAATCACACATGGGTTTGCAGAGTAGAATGCAATATTATGAATTACTCATTAACTATTAACAGCAGAATGAATTAAGGGAATTGTCCATAATATCTAACATTTTCATTACAGCATAATGCGAAATAATGTCTCTAAATTCTGCTTCTGGAACAAACCAGTGTCCAAAAGTAGCATAGTTACGTTTAAAAGCAGAAATGGTTTTCACCTTTTAAAAGTCAAATAAGACAATGCTAATATATCCCAGACTACCCCTTAAACCTCATTTCCTGGGTCTCATCTAAGAGATCTAAAAGTACCCTTTAAAAAAAAAAAAAGATGCTTCTACAACTCCTCTAGCTATAATGAACCTAACGTGGAAACTCGATATTACGCATAATAAACAAGCGTACCAGGCCAAGTGTGATGCACATCATGGCAAAAGCCCCGTGGCATCAAAAATAATGATGGAATACCACATACTTGACTGGGGTGCAGCAGCAGCTGTCGGAGCAGCATGGTGTAAAAATGTAAGCCACAGAAAACTTGTTTAAGTGTAGTCAACAGGCCCACTGTGCTCCGAGGAGCTGTGGCGGGCGCTTCAGATAGCATCCTTAATTATTATTTAAATGAAGGCAAGGTGATTAATGATATCCTTTCTCAATTTTTAAGTACCAAACATGAAGCCAACCCCACATAAATTCCTCTACCTCGCAGACTGCGCAACACTCTCTCATTATAATACATTTCCATAAATCACACAGGAGGGCCTGGGGAAAGCAGCAGTGTCTTGCTCTAATCTTCGTAGTCTCACTCTATTTTTGTATCTCTCTGATACTTAGCCTACTCTCTAAAGTCCTTCTAATTAAAAGCGACTGTCGTAAATGTTTAACGACCTAACTTATTCTTCAAAACTCGATGCGGTGTCCATAGGCTACCGCGTTGCCTAGTAAAGAGTATTTGGCAAATAAACAATTGTGTAAGAGTGGTAGAAGATAAGAAAGACAGGAGAAAATGAAGAAAAGCAAACTATGGTTCATATCACATATACTATGTGTGATTGACATGAAAGTTCACTGAAGGACAGGAGATAGCTGCTACCACATGATTCCCCAGTGAGATATGAATGACCCAGCTGTTCTCCAACCAGGTCAGGGACAGAGCTATAACTGAATCCCAAGTATTCTCTCTCAAGACCTCAGTGGCCCCCCCAGGTGGAAGCTTATGCTACTCACTATCAGATCCTTTCCAACAGTCTCACTGGTTTGAGGTGGCATGAGGGGAAGACAACAGTTGTTGATTCTAATCATTTCCCTTTAATTATTGGTTTTAAATTTAAAAACATCTAAGCAAGATGCTGCTCGATGGATTCCCACCATTAGACTCTTGTAGTTTAAGGAACATTCTGTGCATAGAGTCTTCGTGTTCTCGGATGAGAACCACTTCTATATTTCAGTGAGGGCTTGAATTATCTGCCTGTATCCTTGGCTTCACCATTCCTCCATCCTCATAAACGTTACTCCCAACCAACATGTCTCCTTAATGTGTTGAACTCATTGGGTGACTAATGTGAGTTACAGAGTGGTAGAATAAAGTGGATACAGAAAAAAGAGACTGAGTGTCACAAGTCATTTGCCTCCATCATTCCTAATGGCTTTTAAAACAATGAAATTATTTTTGATCAATGCATATTGAAAGTTTGTACAGTTTAGAAGCCATTTGATTTTCACATACTCTATATTTTAACATTTAACAGTGTGACAGCCACAAAAATGGCACACTGTCAAGTTGAAAATCACTTTAAAATTTCTGAGGTACTAAACTAAGTGTAGGGTAGGCCGTATGCAATTATCTTCAGAATTGCAGGGCAATGTAGGACCTCAAGGACTTAGATGACAATATCATGATCATATGACCCATATAACTTTCACATTACTTTTCTTAAAGTACAAACTTTTTATGAAATGTATTTCATTCAAACCAAAAATTTGAAAATAAAGTTGTTTCTTTAGAAATAATCACAGCTTTTAATCTAATTCCTTAGTATCTAGCTGTCCACCATGATTCAAGCCTTTATTTTCCTGTGTCTTTCTTCAAACTGAAATGACCTTAGTTTCTCAATTTTTTTTTTAAGAACTGGAATCACTAAGGGTCACTGGAAATGGTACAAAATGCATTGTTATAGGAAAAAGGAAGCGATACAAGGAGCCTCAAGAATACTAGGAGAAGTGAATGTGATTATTGGGGGGAGGGTGGTAATGGGGGGAGGATGGGGAGGGGAAGCCCATATAGAAGGGGAGGGGAGGGTTAGGGGATGTTGGCCCAGAAACTGGAAGGAATAACAATCAAAATGCAAATAAGAAATACTCAAGTTAATAAAGATTAAAAAAAAAAAAGAATACTAGGAGAAAGACCAATGTGTCCAGATAATGAGCCAGACACATATATAAAACTTTCAAAGATTAAATAAAAATATTAACATGAATAGGTCTATTCATGTTAAAATAAAAAAGAGAAATGTTGGTTATGAATGAGAGTATTGCAACTAAAAGACTGAATCTGAAAATAATAAAATATTCAAAATAAAGTAATATTAGCATGTGATAAAATGTAGGTGCAAAAAAGAGTTAGAAAAAATAAAGACATGGAAAACGGCAATAAGAAGCACGGTGAAGGCACTGGACTCATCACTGCTTTGGGCAGGAATCATCATCTCTAATCTTCTCAGGACACGGTTTGCTGGGAGCTGTCTTTCCGCACACCCAGCACAACACCCATACTTGAAAGGTCTGAGCCTTCAATCAAAGGTAGAATTATGAATGGCTCATCCTATCAGTCCTACACCATCATTCTTAAGCCAATATCCTAAAATAGTCTCCGACTTACAGTGCTCCAACTGATATCTTTTAAAAACTTGTGTGTGGGTAAGAAAGGAACATACAGTGAATATGACACGTACATATATTTCAGTCTTTTTCTTGGTTGCTGGTGTATAGTCCTGGTCTTAGGATAGCAAAAAGGCACAGTTTTCTATCAGCTATGCCAACCTGAGGTTAAACAGCAATTGTTCTACAGTGTACCGTGTTGCTAAGCTATGGTATTTAGTAAGTTAAATATATCAAGTAGTTTCCCTACTTATAACACTGTTCAGTTACAAAAGTTGTATTGGTTTATAACTGCATCAAAAGTCAAGGAAAAAGCTAGAATGACAGCTCATACATTAAAAGGTCTTGCAGAGGACCAAGGTTCAATTCCCAACATCCACATAGTAGCTCCCAACTACCTGTTCTCCAGTTAGAGTGGATATGAAGCTCTCTTCTCGCCTCTGCAAGCACAAGGAATGTAAATGGTGCATAAACATATATGTAGTCAAAATACCTGGACATGTTAAGAAAGAAGAAAGAGGAAAATACAGTCAAGAAATGTGTGTGCAATTTTCTAGCCATTCATATTCCCCATAGTTCATTTTCATTCTATAATTTCTTGCCAGTTGTGAGTCATTTTCTTCTCAACAACACAGTGTTAAGCTGTTACTTGGAAAACACTGAGGCCTAGGTCCTATTTGATTCAGTAGCTACCCCTGACCAACATGCATTCTTACTGAGCGATCTGAAAAGCAGTGGGTTCGTGTGTCAGAGTTTGGTCTCTAGATCAGCCATCATCTCTTCTCTTTGAACGGAATCATTTAAGAATTCTGCCCTTTGATGACACTAACCTCAGGATGGTTTTTTTTTTTCTTTTATGTTCACTGCAATCAACTTGGATGCCTTTACCATTCATGGGGAGGATCAGTTCAGCAGCCTATCAATTAATTACTCTACTCTGTCTCTTCAGTTGTCTCCTCAGTTCTTCAGCCCTACATTCTCTAGGAGAAGTGCATATGTGCATCATTGGGGTAGCTTCCCTCTGAAATACAGCATTCACTCATATCACTTCCTGCACATGGGATTTTATCCTCCAATTGTATCAAATACTCATTACAATTGATACCAAATCTGTGACCTCATCAGATCCCACAGGCTTTCGATCATTCTACTTTATATTTTCTAACACAATGACTATGAAGACTGATTTAACTATAAATTTGGGTTCATTGAAAAAAATGGATCTCTCCAGTACTCACTGGACATATTAATTGTGCTTAACTTACTTCACTCTTCACAAAGGTTCCCTTTCACTCTGATATTTAAACTTGACTTGTTTTTGCCTTCCTTTTTCATAGAAATTATAAAAATCTCTTTGAATTCTCAACCACAAAACCTACAAACCACAAGTATCAATGTCTGTTTTTGTCTTTGCCTCTCTGTCTTCTCTTCCCTTTAAAGTATTTTCAAAGTCTTCCAAATTTTCGGTTATTATTTATCTGTCTTAATTCCTCTCTTATAGTCCAGTCAATAAAATCATCTCTCACAACACCACCAAAAACACTTTTATCATGTTTGGCAATGACTTACATGATGATAAATGCCGTTATCTTATATCCATTCTCTTTTTCTCCACATCTAATACACCATACTTTTCACCTTTGACTTCTGTTACCTCATATATTCTTAAATTTTAACTCATGTTCCTGTATGGGAAATTTCAGGAGAATTTCTAAAAACTTCTTCTTCCTCCAGTTCTTGAGCTGTCATCACACATTTAGATCTCATTATTTGTTCACGCTTCTCTTCTTACGCTGCACCCTTTCCCTGAGTGATTGCAGATACAAACCGTAGCCTCGACTATCTCATAGACTGTATGTTAATAATTAGCAAATGCTTATCCACAGAACAGGCATCACTCCTGGACTTCTAATAAAACTGATCTACACATTACTACAAATGTAGCTATCTCACAGCAATATCCTCTTTTTAATTAATTCTTAGAGAATTTTATACCGCTTTTTGTGATATTCACCTTCTTTTCCAATGTCTTCCCGATCCATGTTTCCTTCCCTATCTCTGCCAAATATGGCGCCCACTTTTTTTTTAACCTGTCAAGTCAAATTTATGTTATCCATATTCTCTGGAGTGTATGGACATCTACTTGATCATAGTTGATCTAGCAAGGGTCACATACATACAGAAAACTAACTTTTCCTTTCTCAGAAGTTCTCAATTGTTCATAGCTCCTCAGCGAGGGCTAAGACTTCATGTGCACTCTCCGTCTCTATGCTGAGATTTTGACTGGCTCAAGCTAGTAAAGAACTTGTACATGCTCTGTGAGTCCAAATGTGAAGCTTCCCTATTGTGTCTGGAAAATAGGATTTTTTTTCCTAGTTATTCACTGTCTCTGGGTCTTACACCAGGGGCTCTTTCTATAACCTCTTCTTGTAATGGTTCCTGATGCTTACGAGGATGAGTGTAATATAGATATATCATTAAGGCTGAGCTGTCTGTGGTCTCTCACTGTGAGACCACAAAAGGCAGCTTGGTCCCCTATTGAACTTAGGCTTTAAAGCCCCGGAATCCCTGAAGCGGTGGTAGGCCCTTAGCCTGATTCCCAGGTACCAGGCCACTGTCACTAGCCAAAGCCTATCATAGATTTGTGGCTATCAGTAACGTAAGGGTAACACCCCAAGCCCTTCCACATGTAGAGGACATGGCCTGTGATCATGTAGGCTCAAGACAGATTTCCATTTCAGTGAGATACCTAAAGGCCTGGAGGGCTTAGCCAATAAGTTTTCTTTCCCAGACATTCCTCCCTGCAAAAGGTATTTAACCTCAGGCCCACCCTGAGAAGTGGAGTATGGTTTTACACATCCACTTTCTGCCATGACAATAAATGTCTTAAAACTGTGAACTGTCACTTTTCAACAGAAGCCTGCAAAACCACCTTCTAGTCTCCTGTAGAAGGCCATTCTGCACCCCCAGCTATGACCACCACCAAGGTCAAGCCACCCTGCATCCTTCAAGCCAAGGACTCCCCCTCGGGACCAGCCACAGCTCCCCTCTTGCCCCCTTTTCCCTGGGCCAGGCTAGATCCAGACCCCAGGACCCCACTCTGTTCTCAGCTCTGTTCACAGCATCCAGCTTCACCTGGGTGTCTGAGAGCCTGAGAATCAGACAGCCCTGGCCTCCTTGCAAACCCAAGGACCGCCCCTGAGTCAGCTCCGGGGTCCTGCACCTCAGAATTCGCTTCTCCACCCCTGGGGTGGTATCCTACATTCAGTGCCAAAAAAATTCAGAAGAGATTTGTATAAATGGAGTGGAGAGTATTACCAATAGGAAATAGAAAGCAGAGCAAATGACACCAAGCACCTATTAACTTCAAGACAGTAAAATGATAACTATACTAAATCTAATCACTAAATACTTCTTGAATCAGATATTAATAATAAAACATGAATGCTGAAATAGGCAAAATGTTATCATGGGTTTTAAGAATAAGAGGCTAAAACACTCATCAATAATATATAAGTTAACCTATGGAGAAACAGCAGTCTTAGAACAGGGTATTGTTGGAAGAGTAATCAACTGAAAGGATATAGACAAGATTATTTCAACTTAGTACAAATCAAAAGAAGAGAAGACATTAATTTAAAGCAGCCTGCTGTCATTATTTTACTAATGTACTATTATTAAGGTTCTAATAAATACTAATAAGAGTGTTCAAATATCCCTATCATAATGTCACCTTGATATTGGAATCATGATGTTCAGTAAGACATTGGCTAGTAGGACATTTTAAATGCTAAAAAGGCAGGAATGGGTTGAAAACCAGGAAATGTAGCACATTGGTGCATATGAACTAAGAGGAAGAGGTTAGTCAGAAAAGCTAGGGCACAGAAAACAAAAAAGAGTTCACACAGGAAACAGCTGCCACACATTGCTAGGGTGGATTGCATTCATAATTTGCTTTTGGATATAGTAATTTAAATGGATTATGGAACAAGACTTCAGCTAAATACATGACAGGCTGATGAGAAGACATTTAGAGCCTACTAATAATAACGATAACACCCTAGGCCATGGTAAATGTCAACTTATTTTCTGCGTGAGTTCTGAAAGTATCAAGGTGAGAGATTAACTAGGGTTACCATATAAAATGCAAATGCCCCTCCAATTTGAATTTCAAATAAATAATGAACTTTAATACATTGGTGCCCCCAAATAGTGCATGAAACTTGCCTATGATAAAAATGTCATTGTTTATATGAAATTTAAATTTTACTTGGAATTCTATACTTTTACTTGCTGAAATCTAGCAAGCTAAAAATAAGGTATCAGTTAAAAACCAAACACAAAATTAAATGCTCTGATTAAAAATTAATAAACTATTAGGCCAGCTCACGTCAACTAGAAGAAAGATACCCAGTGCCTGCCCTCATCACTCTAATCTGAGGAGGCCAGAAGAAAGGCACCCGAGCACCTGTTGTGGGTGCCACTCTGTTGAATGAATGTGTGATGGAGTGATGGGAAAGCTAGAGTACACAGAGGAAAGAGGGAAGAAGGCAAAGCCAAGGGTTCATACACCGTGGGAAACAATACAACTGGAGAGCCAGCAGCAGTGGGAGCAGGCAGATTTGAGGGAGCTATGGTGAGGTCCTGGCCCAGGCCAGGATCATGTCAACCCCAGGGTCACGTCTAGATCCATGGACCTGCTATAGCTGGGGTCTGTGCTGATGTCTGTGACCAGAGTTACCACCAAAAGCCAAGTAGATGTTGGGGGTCTAAACTGCCATCAGCGTCCATGTGGGTATCTGAATGTTATGTTGCCGCAGGTGGACACGCTGGTCTAAGTGGACTATGCAGCTACCTGAGGCCATGGAGAAATCCAGGCCAATGCTGCTGCTGGGGGCCATCTCTAGGTTCATGGTCCTATAATCCAGGGTCTATGTTGATGGCCCAGACCTCTGTTACTACCAAAGGTCATGCAGATGTCCCTCATCTGGGCTGCTGCCTGAAGCACAGACTTTTTTTTTTCTCTTTATTAACTTGAGTATTTCTTATTTACATTTCGATTGTTATTCCCTTTCCCGGTTTCCGGGCCAACATCCCCCTAACCCCCCCCTTCTATATGGGTGTTCCCCTCCCATCCTCCCCCCATTACCACCCTCCCCCCAACAGTCTAGTTCACTGGGGGTTCAGTCTTAGCAGGACCAAGGGCTTCCCCTTCCACTGGTGCTCTTACTAGGCTATTCATTGCTACCTATGAGGTTGGAGCCCAGGGACAGTCCATGTATAGTCTTTGGGTAGTGGCTTAGTCCCTGGAAGCTCTGGTTGGTTGGCTTTGTTGTTCATATGGGGTCTCGAGCCCCTTCAAGTTCTTCCAGTCCTTTCTCTGATTCCGAAGCACAGACTTTACCTCTTACTGGTTACCACACTCTGGTGAGGTGGCTGTATTCCTTGCATGGGCATCACAGTAGGGCTGATGGTGAGGGAGCATGTCCCAAGGACATGAGCATGGGAAAGCTGACCCGGCTCCTTGTCTGCCATTGGGTGGCTTAGATGAGACGGAACTGCCTCACCCCTCACTCCTGGCCACCTGCGGCAAGTGGGAGAGCTAGCCCTGAGGTCCATGAGAGGCGGAAAGCTGGCCCTGTTTCTCACCAACTGCAGCACTTTGAAGAGCAGGTCCTGTTGCTCACCTGGGCAGCACAGTAGAACTGGCCCTGGTGGCAAAGGCACAGATGAGCTAACTCTGAGGACATGAGAGCAGGAGACCTGACCTTGTCCCTTGCCTGCAGCAGTATTTGGTGAACTAACTGGGGAAGTGTTGGAGCATTCACTCTGGCGATGTGGGCACAGGGGAGCGGGTAGACTGACCACCTAAGCTACGTCCCAGCGCCAGATCGAAGGCTTTGAGTTAGCCCACCCCAACAGCTACCCCATCTGTCATCTGCGGGATCATGTAAAAGGGCCAGTCCTGCACATCTAAAGCTTCAGGATGTCCATGCCACAGGGCGACAACAGGATATCCTAGAAGAACGCCTTTAATGATCCAGTACTGATAGTGTAATAGAGGCCTTGAAACAGACCAATGACTCATTGCAAGGAACATTCCAAAGTTAAGATGTGTGCACAGATGTGTGACATACTGTGACACACTACAACTTCCAGGAGAAGATTTTGTTGTTGTTGTTGTTGTTGTTGTTGTTGTTGTTGCCGTCGTCGTCATCATCGTCGTCATCATCATTGTTGCTGCTGTTGCTGCTGCTGCTGTTGTTTATTCTGTCTTATTTTATTTTATCTTAGGGAAGAGGTTGCAAGGGTGGAGGGCAGATATAAAGGGAGAGAAAGATGAGTGGGATTGGGATACATGAGTTGAGAATCTCAAAGAGTCAATAAAAAGTTTTTAAAAATACATTATTACTAATAATAACCTCTCTAGGACAATTAGTGCCAACACTATGTACACAGGTATTGAGCCATCCAATGGAGCATAAGAAACCTACCATTGGCCACATCCTCAAAGAAAAGTGACTCTAGGGCCAGCCATCAACTTCCCATGGATCCACAAGAAGAGTAGTACCTCGGGAATCCCTTATATATACACCCCATGTTGGAATTCTGACTAGCTTGATCTTGGACAGGACCTTTGAATTGATATGTAATTCTTACTACTACTACTACTACTACTACTAATAATAATAATAATAATAATAATAATAATTTAAAACACAAACATGAAGTTGGGGGAAAATAGGTTGGTGGTCCCTGCAGGCTGTTGGAAAGAGATAATGTGGAGGTACCTATAATCAAAATATGTTCGTCAAGTAGAAGCCTACAGA
This sequence comes from Rattus rattus, assembly GCF_011064425.1. Taxonomy (NCBI): domain Eukaryota; kingdom Metazoa; phylum Chordata; class Mammalia; order Rodentia; family Muridae; genus Rattus; species Rattus rattus. The sequence continues at coordinate 41,418,007 of NC_046164.1, read as the reverse complement.
GAGGAATCGCAAAAATGCCTGAAAGAATTCCAGGAAAACATAAATAAACAAGTAGAAGCCCATAGAGAGGAGACACAAAAATCCCTGAAAGAATTCCAGGAAAACATAAATAAACAAGTAGAAGCCCATAGAGAGGAGACACAAAAATCCCTGAAAGAATTCCAGGAAAACACAATCAAACAGTTGAAGGAATTAAAAATGGAAATAGAAGCAATCAAGAAAGAACACATGAAAACAACCCTGGATATAGAAAACCAAAAGAAGAGACAAGGAGCTGTAGATAGAAGCTTCACCAACAGAATACAAGAGATGGAAGAGAGAATCTCAGGAGCAGAAGATTCCATAGAAATCATTGACTCAACTGTAAAAGATAATGTAAAGCGGAAAAAGCTACTGGTCCAAAACATACAGGAAATCCAGGACTCAATGAGAAGATCAAACCTAAGGATAATAGGTATAGAAGAGAGTGAAGACTCCCAGCTCAAAGGACCAGTAAATATCTTCAACAAAATCATAGAAGAAAACTTCCTAACCTAAAAAAGAGATACCCATAGGCATACAAGAAGCCTACAGAACTCCAAATAGATTGGACCAGAAAAAGAAACACCTCCCGTCACATAATAGTCAAAACACCAAACGCAAAAATAAAGAAAGAATATTAAAAGCAGTAAGGGAAAAAGGTCAAGTAACATATAAAGGCAGACCTATCAGAATCACACCAGACTTTTCGCCAGAAACTATGAAGGCCAGAAGATCCTGGACTGATGTCATACAGACCCTAAGAGAACACAAATGCCAGCCCAGGCTACTGTATCCTGCAAAACTCTCAATTAATATAGATGGAGAAACCAAGATATTCCATGACAAAACCAAATTTACACAATATCTTTCTACAAATCCAGCACTACAAAAGGATAATAAATGGTAAAGCCCAACATAAGGAGGCAAGCTATACCCTAGAAGAGGCAAGAAACTAATCGTCTTGGCAACAAAACAAAAAGAGAAGAAAAGCACACAAACATAACCTCACATCCAAATATGAATATAACAGGAAGCAATAATCACTATTCCTTAATATCTCTCAACATCAATGGCCTCAACTCCCCAATAAAAAGACATAGATTAACAAACTGGATACAACGAGGACCCTGCATTCTGCTGCCTACAGGAAACACACTCAGAGACAAAGACAGACACTACCTCAGAGTGAAAGGCTGGGAAACAACTTTCCAAGCAAATGGTCGAAGAAGCAAGCTGGAGTAGCCATTCTAATATCAAATAAAATCAATTTTTCAACTAAAAGTCATCAAAAAGATAAGGAAGGACACTTTATATTCATCAAAGGAAAAAATCCACCAAGATGAACTCTCAATCCTAAATATCTATGCCCCAAATACAAGGGCACCTACATACTAAAGCTCAAAACACACATTGCACCTCACACAATAATAGTAGGAGATTTCAACACCCCACTCTCATCAATGAAGAGATCATGGAAACAGAAATTAAACAGAGACGTAGACAGACTAAGAGAAGTCATGAGCCAAATGGACTGAACGGATATTTATAGAACGTTCTACCCTAAAGCAAAAGGATATACCTTCTTCTCAGCTCCTCATGGTACTTTCTCCAAAATTGACCATATAATTGGTCAAAAAACAGGCCTCAACAGGTACAGAAAGATAGAAATAATCCCATGCGTACTATCGGACCACCACGGCCTAAAGCTGGTCTTCAATAACAATAAGGGAAGAATGCTCACATATACGTGGAAATTGAACAATGCTCTACTCAATGATAACCTGGTCAAGGAAGAAATAAAGAAAGAAATTAAAAACTTTTTAGAATTTAATGAAAATGAAGGTACAACATACCCAAACTTATGGGACACAATGAAAGCTGTGCTAAGAGGAAAACTCATAGTGCTGAGTGCCTGCAGAAAGAAACAGGAAAGAGCATATGTCAGCAGCTTGACAGCACACCTAAAAGCTCTAGAACAAAAAAAGAAGCAAATACACCCAGGAGGAGTAGAAGGCAGGAAATAATCAAACTCAGAGCTGAAATCAACCAAGTAGAAACAAAAAGGACCATAGAAAGAATCAACAGAACCAAAAGTTGGTTCTTTGAGAAAATCAACAAGATAGATAAACCCCCTAGCCAGACTAACGAGAGGACACAGAGAGTGTGTCCAAATTAACAAAATCAGAAATGAAAAGGGAGACATAACTACAGATTCAGAGGAAATTCAAAAATCATCAGATCTTACTATAAAAGCCTATACTCAACAAAACTTGAAAATCTACAGGAAATGGACAATTTCCTAGACAGATACCAGGTACCGAAGTTAAATCAGGAACAGATAAACCAGTTAAACAACCCCATAACTCCTAAGGAAATAGAAGCAGTCATTAAAGGTCTCCCAACCAAAAAGAGCCCAGGGCCAGACGGTTTAGTGCAGAATTCTATCAGACCTTCATAGAAGACCTCATACCAATATTATCCAAACTATTCCACAAAATTGAAACGGATGGAGCACTACCGAATTCCTTCTATGAAGCCACAATTACTCTTATACCTAAACCACACAAAGACCCAACAAAGAAAGAGAACTTCACACCAATTTCCCTTATGAACATCGACGCAAAAATACTCAACAAAATTCTGGCAAACCGAATCCAAGAGCACATCAAAACAATCATCCACCATGATCAAGCAGGCTTCATCCCAGGCATGCAGGGATGGTTTAATATACGGAGAACCATCAATGTGATCCATTATATAAACAAACTGAAAGAACAAAACCACATGATCATTTCATTAGATGCTGAGAAAGCATTTGACAAAATTCAACACCCCTTCATGATAAAAGTCCTGGAAAGAATAGGAATTCAAGGCCCATACCTAAACATAGTAAAAGCCATATACAGCAAACCAGTGGCTAACATTAAACTAAATGGAGAGAAACTTGAAGCCATCCCACTAAAATCAGGGACTAGACAAGGCTGCCCACTCTCCCTACTTATTCAATATAGTTCTTGAAGTTCTAGCCAGAGCAATCAGACAACAAAAGGAGGTCAAGGGATACAGATCGGAAAAGAAGAAGTCAAAATATCACTATTTGCAGATGATATGATAGTATATTTAAGTGATCCCAAAAGTTCCACCAGAGAACTACTAAAGCTGATAAACAACTTCAGCAAAGTGGCTGGGTATAAAATTAACTCAAATAAATCAGTAGCCTTCCTCTACACAAAAGAGAAACAAGCCGAGAAAGAAATTAGGGAAACGACACCCTTCATAATAGACCCAAATAATATAAAGTACCTCGGTGTGACTTTAACCAAGCAAGTAAAAGATCTGTACAATAAGAACTTCAAGACACTAAAGAAAGAAATTGAAGAAGACCTCAGAAGGTGGAAAGATCTCCCATGCTCATGGATTGGCAGGATTAATATAGTAAAAATGGCCATTTTACCAAAAGCGATCTACAGATTCAATGCAATCCCCATCAAAATACCAATCCAATTCTTCAAAGAGTTAGACAGAACAATTTGCAAATTCATCTGGAATAACAAAAAACCCAGGATAGCTAAAACTATCCTCAACAATAAAAGGACTTCAGGGGGATCACTATCCCTGAACTCAAGCAGTATTACAGAGCAATAGTGATAAAAACTGCATGGTATTGGTACAGAGACAGACAGATAGACCAATGGAACAGAATTGAAGACCCAGAAATGAACCCACACACCTATGGTCACTTGATTTTTTGACAAAGGAGCCAAATCCATCCAATGGAAAAAGATAGCATTTTCAGCAAATGGTGCTGGTTCAACTGGAGGTCAACATGTAGAAGAATGCAGATCGATCCATGCTTATCACCCTGTACAAAGCTTAAGTCCAAGTGGATCAAGGACCTCCACATCAAACCAGACACACTCAAACTAATAGAAGAAAAACTAGGGCAGCATCTGGAACACATGGGCACTGGAAAAAATTTCCTGAACAAAACACCAATGGCTTATGCTCTAAGATCAAGAATCGACAAATGGGATCTCATAAAACTGCACATCTTCTGTAAGGCAAAGGACACTGTGGTTAGGACAAAACGGCAACCAACAGATTGGGAAAAGATCTTTACCAATCCTACAACAGATAGAGGCCTTATATCCAAAATATACAAAGAACTCAAGAAGTTAGACCGCAGGGAAACAAATAACCCTATTAAAAAATGGGGTTCAGAGCTAAACAAAGAATTCACAGCTGAGGAATGCCGAATGGCTGAGAAACACCTAAAGAAATGTTCAACATCTTTAGTCATCAGGGAAATGCAAATCAAAACAACCCTGAGATTTCACCTCACACCAGTGAGAATGGCTAAGATCAAAAACTCAGGTGACAGCAAATGCTGGCGAGGATGCGGAGAAAGAGGAACACTCCTCCATTGTTGGTGGGGTTGCAGACTGGTACAACCATTCTGGAAATCAGTCTGGAGGTTCCTCAGAAAATTGGACATTGAACTGCCTGAGGATCCGGCTATACCTCTCCTGGGCATATACCCAAAAGATAACCCAAAATATAAAAAAGACACGTGCTCCACTATGTTCATCGCAGCCTTATTTATAATAGCCAGAAGCTGGAAAGAACCCAGATGCCCTTCAACCGAGGAATGGATACAGAAAATGTGGTACATCTACACAATGGAATATTACTCAGCTATCAAAAACAACAACTTTATGAAATTCGTAGGCAAATGGTTGGAACTGGAAAATATCATCCTGAGTGAGCTAACCCAATCACAGAAAGACATACATGGTATGCACTCATTGATACGTGGCTATTAGCCCAAATGCTTGAATTACCCTAGATGCCTAGAACAAATGAAACTCAAGACGGATGATCAAAATGTGAATGCTTCACTCCTTCTTTAAAAGGGGAACAAGAATACCCTTGGCAGGGAAAAGAGAGGCAAAGATTAAAACAGAGACTGAAGGGACACCCATTCAGAGCCTGCCCCACATGTGGCCCATATATATACAGCCACCCAATTAGACAAGATGGATGAAGCAAAGAAGTGCAGAAGTGTAGATCGCTCCTGAGAGTCACAGCCAGAATACAGCAAATACAGAGGCGAATGCCAGTAGCAAACCACTGAACTGAGAATAGGACCCCTTGAAGGAATCAGAGAAAGAACTGAAGAGCTTGAAGGGGCTCGAGACCCCATATGTACAACAATGCCAAGCAACCAGAGCTTCCAGGGACTAAGCCACTACCTAAAGACTATACATGGACTGACCCTGGACTCTGACCTCATAGGTAGCAATGAATATCCTAGTAAGAGCACCAGTGGAAGGGGAAGCCCTGGTCCTGCAAAGACTGAACCCCAGTGAACTAGACTGTTGGGGGGAGGGGCGGCAATGGAGGGAGGGGGGAGGGGAACACCCATAAGGAAGGGGAGGGGGGAGGGGGATGTTTGCCCGGAAACCAGGAAAGGGAATAACACTCGAAATGTATATGAGAAATATTCAAGTTAATAAAAAAAAAAGGAAAAAAAATATGTTCGTACATACGTGAAAATTTTAAAGAATATTATTACAACTTAGATAAGAAACTATAACAAAAATGAATAAGTAATAAATTAAATAAAATCTATTTAAAAATAAGTAAAATAAATAATAAATCATAGTACTGTTTTTAATTCATTTAAGAACCTGGAAGTAGAGAAACAAAGGTTCCAATTTTAAAATCAAAATATAATAGATCTCCTTGCTATTTTTAAGTAAAACCAAATGCTTCCGAAAAACAAAGATAGTAGCTTTCCAAACTAGATAACCATCAAAAGATCACTCTCCTATCCCACATTTAAAGAGACCAAGGGTCCCCTCAGACACGTCCATGTGCCTCATCAAGGGATCTTAGAAGATGAAGGGGTCCTGTTTTAAGGTAAGCTAAATTGTAAAGCTGAGACAGGCGAGCTGTAATCGGCCTGCTTTGTCAGTAAAGAAAGCTTTATTGGAAAACTTACAAATCCCCAACTCGTTATTTATTGTCTTTGGGAGTCTTTCTACTGCTGTGGCAGAGATGAGTAATTACCATAAAGACCCCATGGCCCACAAAACCAACCATGTCTACTACCTGGACTTCAGGGGGAAAGGTTGTAGTCTCAAGAGTCCTCTTTGGCTGGCAGGTTTGAGCAAGTTCAGGCAAGTAGATTTCCTGACACTTCTGTCCTACACTATCAAGTAACAGTGCGAGTTCTCATCAGAATGACGTGAGACCAGACCTTGTCTGGACATTTAGTAGATGTTTTTGAAGCTTCATTTTTTTATAGATTGACTTATGTATATGAGTACACTGTTGCTGTCTTCAGACACCCCAGAAGAGGGCATCGGATCCCATTGCACATGGTTGTGAGCCACCATGTGGTTGCTGAGAATTGAACTCAGGACCTCTGGAAGAGCAGTCAGTGCTGTAACCACTGAGCATCTGTCCAGCCCCTTTTGAAGTTTTTTAGTGTTGTGTTTTCATGACCCCCCTTTTTGTCCCATAAAGCTTTGTTGTTTGTGTGTTTGGATTGGTTAGTTTGTGGGGATTTGGGGGGATTTTTGTTTGGTTTGGTTTTTGGCTTTTTGACTCTATAGGTCTCTGGTTTATATATTATAGTTTCCAGTTTTGTGTCTTTATGAGATTTCTCTGTGTAGGGATGTATGTGTCTCTGCATCTAAATATTTCTTAGGCATTTTTTATTTTTTTTTTCTGTTGTGTGTTTTGTCCTGTTCAAGTTTGCTTTTATTTTATCTTCTTTGTGATGCCTCTTTGTTTTCTGATGAGAAAGAGAGAGAAGGAGTGTGAACTGGAGTGGGTGGGGAGGTAAGGAGGCCTGAGGGGAGGGAAAAGCGCAATCAAAGAGTATTACAAAAATAAAATGTATTTTCAATTAAAAAAACAAAAAATAAGACAAAAAATATTTTCTGGCTGAAGATGGTTAATTTTGATCATCTTTCTTTAAACACTGATAATAATAATAATAATAATAATAATAATAATAATAATAATAACAGTAAATTCTTTTTTAAATACCAGGATTTTCTTCAGACAATAAGCAATCTGGTCAAATGTATTCTCTTCCCATCTTCAGTTGGCCCTGTCTGGGGAAGATAAAATAAAGATAAGGTTTACATAACCTTTGCAAATTAAACAGGTTTCAATAACAGCAAACATCCTGTTATATCAAATTTATATTTTAACTGTTTCATTACTTACACTTTTCTGAAATGCAACCTTAGAACTTAAAGTTATAAAGCTGTGTATAGGCTAAAAATTACTCATTAAGAAAACAAGTTTAAGAAGTCTGTTCATTAAAATGTCACAGGTAATAAAATCTGTCTTCTACCAAGTAGCACAGATGTAGATGCTTTCTAAATTTTCCTATACAATAAAAATAGATTTCTTTTTTTTCCGTGCAGTTATCTCAGCTTACTTTCTCATTAAAATGTAAAAGATATTGAAAGAGAACTGGTAGCTTTTAAATTAACTTCCTTAGTTTATATGGTTTTGTATCACTTCAAATTATTTTCCTCTTTTTTCTTTTATTTTTTTGTGGGAATTTGGCTTAGTATCTGGACTCAAATTTGCTACATGGCCAAGAGGATGGACTGAAATTCCTGATAGTGATGCATCCATTTCCCTGGTGCTAAAATTACAGACATCCACTTCACCCACCTTTAATTTATTCTATGTAGAAAAAAAAACTAGATGAAATGTTTCTTCTTTTGGACAAAATAAATATAATCCTCAAAAGGGATATATAAAGGGCTCAGAAGAAGACTTGGCTGCTAGTGGGCTTGTCATTCTAGCACAAGAACTTGAGGTCAGACCTTCAGAACCCACATGAAGTCAGACGCAGCCTCACTACTGGTAGTCATGTGCCGGAAGGTAGACACGGGTGGATCCCTGCAGCTCGTTGTCCGGCTAGCCCTGCCAAATCATGGCTGCGGGTCAGTGAGAGACCCTGGTTTACAAAGTGAGGGGAGAAATAATGACAGTAGACATCCAGCATTGACCTCTGGTCACCACCCAAATCACCCTCACACACATATACACACTAACAAACATGTCAATCAGTAGTAGAAGCTTACATGTTTTACATAAACTCATTTTAAAATGCCCCTGTAATGCCTTAATTACTATAATCCTGTGCTATGTTGTGGGGAGAGAACCAGGGAGAGATATCCTCTCTCTCTCTCTCTCTCTCTCTCTCTCTCTCTCTCTCTCTCTCTCTCTCTCTCTCTCTCTCTCTCTCTCTCTCTCTCCTGTCTCCCACACCCAGTTGTCCCGGAATTCACTATATACACTATATAGATCAGGCTGGCCTTGAACTCTTAGAGATCCTCCTACCTCTGCCTCCTAAGGGATTAAATGTATGCACCACCAAGGCTGGCTCATGATAAATTTTGTTTCTTTTCATTTTGTTTAATTTTGTTTTGTTTTGTTTTTAACTAGGATATATGAACACTTCAACTCCTCACTCTGCTTTGGCTATTTTATGCTCTCATTTTAAAAAAAAAAAAAAAAAAAGAGTTTTACTATCAAGTTGGAGAATAATTTCAATCAAATGAGCAGAAGTTAGGTCAGGTGGGGTAATAGAGACCGAATGGTTTGAATAAATGCCCCTTAAATGCACATGTGTTTAAGGCTTTGCTGCCAGACCATTCCACTAATGAGAGACACTAGAGCCTTTGAATGGTAGGAATCTAAGGGAGGTGGTAAGGTCATATGAGCATCCTCTTAAAGGTGATATTGGGGTAACCCTGTTCTCTCACTTTCAGGCCATGAAGAGATGAGCTTCCTTCACCTTGCTCTAATGGGTATGGTAATCAGTGCCTTCTCATAGGTTCAAAGGCAGAATGCACCAAGACATCTGAACTTCGAGCATAAATAAACCCTTCCTCCTTATCTGTTGGCAGATAAGTAACAGAGAGACCCAAGAGGAAGCTGGGTGATTATCTGTCGCGCGCCCAGCGTCTCGCCAGCAAGAACGACGCGAGGACACCAGGATCCTTCTGCAGCAAAGCGTTTATTGCATCTTGAAGAGGAGAGAGCGAGCCCCAGAATGGCGCTGCTTATATACACCCTAATGTGGCGTGTCCACGCCTGATTGGTTGCTTACCCATGATCTCATAGGCACGCCCCGGAATGGGCAAAGACCTGGCATGAAGGCACTCTTGCACATGCGCACACAGTTAACTTCCTGAAAGGAAGTCGGCTGGCGCGGCGAAGGCTGACGCCATCTTGTAATGGCGGAGGCTATCCTGGCCTTCCACGTGGGGTGCAGTGGAAGCCAGGGCCATCTAGCGGTGGCGAATGTTATTGCGGCCCTCTACAATTATCCCATTCAGAAGTAAAACTGTAACACCAGCTTGGGAGCAGAGAGAAAGGACATCTATCTTCTTGAAAGTGTCTCCCTGAGATGCAGCTTAAGTTCCACAGGGGTGGGGGAGTCAGAGAAAGGTGTGACAGAGTGACATAAGTCAAAGGACAACTTCTTTTCCAATTAAGATGTAATACACTTTTGGGAATGGATGTTTTACTATTCTCTGTGGGCCTCTATGTAATTTGAAGACTTAACATGTTGACATTTTTTACTTTTCACCAATTAAATCAATGTTTTCTAAGAAAAAAAAAGCTCTAAGTTTCTTATTTTGCCAAAACTCTTTGCCCTAATTTGTATAAACTTTTTTAAAAGTCTACTTATCAAATTTCCATTACAACATTACTGTGACTTGAAGCCTAACTTTTTTCTCATTAAATATAGAAATAGAAATGGTCTGGTGGAGAATGGAACATAGGAACATATGTATCCTGATCTCCTGATTTTATCAGTTCAAGCTGCCTCTGTGTTGGAATTAGCTGGAAGAAAATGTTCAGTGAGTTTAACAGGCTATCTAAAATGCATTGATTTGCTGATCCTGTGTCTTTGTTAGATATCAATTTTCATGTTACTTTCAAAGACAGGCCAACCCGGTGAAATAGAAATGTATTATCAAATTCTAGTAATTATCAGTAGTAGGAATTCTTCCTTAATAGAGAATGTGCCAGAAAAAGAAATTATTTTTCTTTTAGAAATTAGCTAATATATAAACACACACACACACACACACACACACACACACACACACACACACACAAATCCCCATAGAATTTCTACTGGTTTACATTACACAAATTAAAGAAAGTAAGTGATATTGTAAAACCACAAATACATACATAAATCTAATCAAAACTTTGCAACCTAAAGTAAATAAGGTTAATCCCAATTTTTCCTCTATTTCTATACACTCTTATTGTTCTAGCAAGAACTCCATCTCCTAGCTACTAGGGTATGATAGGTGTACACTCTTCCTTGTTATCTTAAACCTGCTTTATGGCTACTTTTATATAAACGTGGTACACACTCAAGTGCTTTGTATCTTTACTTACATTTCATGTAAACACAGCAATTTAATCACCTGTGTAATCTTAGGCATCTTTAAGAAAATAAGAGGTTTTAGAGTGCACTCTGAACTCACTCACATGTACGTTGTTTTCTATTCTACTTAAAAGAATTGCTGTACAAAAGAGGTACCATTTATATTTGTATAACTGAATCATTCTCCTGACCTTATAGCTTCAACCACTCTATTAGTCATTGTGACAACACTTCACAGCACTCCAGCATGAGAGATTTAAAGCAAAGACAACTGGTCTACCTAAAAGTCAAATATGATTATAGCCCTGTCCCTTGATGTTTTGACTACAGGGCAGTATGTATTGTCACTATTAATATGGAATTGGATGAGCTATTTAATGCTCTTTGTTATTTAGGTAACACCACATTAATCACATTGTGTGTTGTCTTTCTTCTATTTAACATTAAAGTTGGAGAACAAAGATTAAAATTGAAGATTTAAAAAATCTTAATGCCCACTTAATTTGCAGTTAAGCACCAGAGACCCATTATCTCTTAGTATTAGTTATACAAGTGTGAGATCTAGCTAAGAATTTTTATGGGCATGAGGGACCAATTCTGGTGCCTCTGATGGTTCCATCTTTTGTCAACTTTAGTATAAGATTTGAAATATTGTGATGGGACAGGAGGCTATTGACTCAGGTTGAGTCTTCTTGAGAAGAATAGTAAAATGTTAGGAAAAGTATGTTTGAAACTGACTGATTATAAAAAAGAAACTATAAAGCCAATGGAAGACAGAAATAAAAATCATAGCACATCTATATCAGTTTTGTCAACTGATTAATATCTATATCAACTACTAAGGGTCTGATTCATAGAAGTAGTGCTGTTAGTCATAAGGGATGGCCGTCTTTTAGAGTTCAAATGATCTTTTTATTCATAAATGTTATAAGGATAAAGTTCAGTATCCTTAGATATTATAATTAAAAACAATAATTTATTGACAACACTTTATATATGCTTATGTCGTGTTTAAAAACAATAGTAGTAAATGAATTATGTGCAACTTTTAATCATTTAAGGCAAACAAATATTTTGCAATTAAAATATAATTGCACCACTTTTCTCTTTTCTCTTTCCTCCCATGTTACACTCCTTCATACTCAAATTCATGATCTTTTTCTCTTTAAGTTTTTGCATAGAGATACATTTCTAACTATATAAGTAGTCTGTTATTACACGTGTGTATGTGTTTTTAAGACTGACTGTGTAGTTTTGAATAAAGGAAAAATAGTTCATTCTTCCCTAGGGAAGACTGTTTCTCCCATTGTCAGCATTCCTTGGGCGACTATAGTTTTGCTTTTGTTTTGTTTTGTTTTGTTTTGTTTTGTTTTTATCTAGGATCAGGGTCCTGTGAGATTTATCCTTCCTTCTTAGCATGTCTACTGGTAACAGTCTTTGTCTGGGTCTTGTTCAGGCAGTCATATTGTTGAGAATTCAATTGTATATCTTCTCTGTCATTTCTAGAAGATTCAGTCTTATAACAGAATTTTTGTTTCTCTGGCTCTTAGAATCTTTCCAGCCCATCTTACTCCTTGAGCCTGAGCCTGAGATATAGAAGATGTGTTACAGATATATCAGTTGTGTCTGGACACCACACAATCACGTATTCTCTACATTTTTATTGGGTTTGGTTTTCTGGAATTGTATTCTTGTGCTGTCAAGAGCAGTTGCCTTGATGAGGGATTAGAGCTATATTTATCTGTGAGTATTTACAATCTGGTGAAAAAAAATTATACACTTTTACTAAAGTAGCAGTTTTAAGTTCTCTTCCAAGAACCATGATTCATTAATCCTGGATAGTTGACTGGGTTTTTCATAGCAGACATGATTTTCTTCTTGTTGAGCAATCCTTCAGAACAATTAGAGAATGCTGGTTACATCGAGGTATGGGTGAAACTATTAGATCCTTGGGGCCATTGTGACATTCTGATTATTGTTTTACAACACAGACATCATAACTCTGTAGGACTGTTGGCTGCTTACATATCTTAAATACTTGATAGCAACTTTTGGTACCATGAAAGATAGTTCTCAATGAGAGAATTTTCCAAGTCCTATGTCTAAAATGAATGGTGTCTTTGGCATTAGGAACATTAATTCTACCTCTGGGAGGCAACCAAAGGCAACTAAAACAGCTTGGTTGTCTATAGGACTTAAATGACCAACTACTTGAAAAAAAGTTTCTCAGGCCTGATGCTAGGGTTTTTTTTTTTCCATTAGATACTCTGTGGCACATAAGCAGGGCATTGTAAATTCAGATAGGGGAATTTTGTTTAAATGTATATGTCATATAGATTATATTACTATTCATTTACCTAAAATTACATATGATAATACACTGATTTCCATAGAGTTTGCACTGGTTTGCAATCCCAACAACAGTAAGGGTCTCCTTTTCTGCACATCTTCTCCAGCATTTATTGTTGCTTGTTTGTTTGAATACAATATTGAGAATGAATGAGGAGAGTTGACATCTCTATGTACTTTTTGGTTTCAGTGGGATTAATTCAAATTTCCCTCATCTTGAATGACATTGGCTGCAGATTTCTCATAGACAACATTTATAACCTTGAAATATGTTACCTCTAGTCCTATCATATCTAAAATTTTTATCATTAAGGCATATTGAATGTTGTCAAGGGATTTATAGATTGGGATGATCATGTAATTTTGTCTTTAACTCCATTTGTGTGATTTATTACATTTATTGACTAGTATATGTTAAACCATCCCTGCATCTCTTGGATAAAGGCAATATGTTCATATTGAATATTCTTTTTCATGTGTGTCTGCATGTGTGTCTTTGTAAGTATTTTATTCTGGATTTTAAAGCTATTTTCTCTTTTGTTATTTATTTAACTGGTTTAGGCATTAGAGCAATATTGGCTTTATAGGAGTTCAGAAGTAATTCTTCTATTCATATATTTTAAAATAATTTAAAAAGGATTAGCTATAGATCTTCTTTGAAAGTCTGGTTGAATCCTGCTGTAAATCCATCTGATCCTGGAATTTTAGTCAGAAGCCTTTTTCATAAGATATCAAAGTTTTAAAAATAGAAAAAGTTTATTAAGGTAAATAATACTTAAGAGATGATTCAACTGTTAATTCAGGTATGGTAGAGTTTGAAGGCCTGAGAAGAAATAAGCCAGAGTTATATGTTGTAAGCTAAACCAGAAGTATAGAGACTCAAGAGTACAGAAGTCTGGGAACTCAAAACCACAGAATATGGGAAGAGACCAAAGGCCTTGCTCATGGAATCAGGAGTCAGGTGTGGGGCAAGGCACTCCTGCCTCTACACTTTGTTCTTTCTGAACTTCTAGGACAGAAAGGTACCTACACACCCTGGGGAGGGCCATCACATTTATTCAGCCCATAGACTAAAATTTCTGTTTTATTAGAAGCACTGTCATAGACCATACTGCAATCCCTAAAGTAGTGTTGAATCAAATCTTTCAGAAATCCCACATTCTGGCCAAGTTAACACACAAAATTATCCATTATATTAGGTAATGAAAATACATAGGAGATAAGAATTCCCTATATCTTGCCAAATAGGAATGAATAATGTTTAGCTCAAATAATGCACAGTTCTTCATACAAGTCAATGTCCAATTGAATCAGAACTTTTTCAGATTAAATTGTAACCGATCATTTAAATAACAAATATAATAGTAAAAAGACATTTTTCTTTTTAACTTTCTTTTATTTTTATTAGATTATATTATAATTACATCATTTATCCCTTTTCTTCCCAAACCATACATACTGTTTAAATGATCATGCTCCACCATTTGGAGTGGCATTTTAGTTTTTGAAACTGACACTTTCTTGTTGTATTAGGGCTTGCATTGCTATCTTCAAAAGCTTACATTAAAAACTCAGGCACCTTGAAAATATCTTTATTTGCATTACATACTTCAGAAAAGTATTTGAAGAATGGTGGGATTTCCATTACAGAAAAATTAATCCTTTATTAGTACTAAATATTAATTATTTAAAGTCTATTTCACGTTATTTGAGAATGAAATATTTAACATATTAGGTAGCTTGTAATTTATAAATTTTATACATTAAAGTAAGTTCTACTCATATATATGTTTCTAAAATGTCACCTAAATATAACTTCGTTCTCACTAACATTTTAAAATTAAAATGACTAATTTGAAAGAGATATTTTCTTTAAAAATAAATTTAAGTATATAGTACTTCTTAGAGTAAATGACTATCATCCTAGAGCTGATAAGAACGGGGAGATTTAGTGACACTCAGCCCAGCTTAAACAAAAGTTTCTGTTCTGTCCTTTCCTACGGCTTATGTCTGTGACAGCAAACATAATTAAAGCTATCACAAGAAAAATCGCTGCTTGTTCTAAATCAGTAAAACTCGAGAACCAAGAAAATAATGAAAAGATTTCTTCTTGTCCCAAGTACTGATTCCACCTTGATTTCTCCTTTCTTTCTTTGTCGTTCTTAAGAGCAGACATAAATACAAAGCAAGCATGAATCAATAGAAAATAGACTGGAGAAATAAAGAACAATGTAGGGGATTTGTCGATGTGTTTACAAGTACACAATGATCCAACAAGCATGAATGTCTCCATAGCTCTGCCTCCCTCTTCTAGTGAGGCCAACACATCTCTGTCTCACTCCACCCGACAAAGTAAAACTCAGTTAGGAAAGGTAATGTGAAGGAAGAGACAGTGAGAAAATAAGAAGACCTGGTCCTGTGTCCACTACTCATTAGTCAACAGACATCCCAAGAATGTTCTATGAGGTAATTTTGAACCAAATCCTTTCATTAACTAGTATGCTTCCAATTTGCTTGCATAAGCTTTCTTTGTGAAAAGATGCAGCTCCTTTTTAAAATTCTTTCAAATTTCTTACATATATGAAGTGTACTTTGATCCCATTCACACCCTATTGTCTTCTCTTATATCCATCTACTCTCAACAAATCCCTTTAAAAGAATTAAAAAGAACTGTCACAGTTAACTCACATGACCTTGTCACTTGCTGCTGTTCAGCATAGAAGTGTTTGAGATACCTGTGGAGACTGAGGTTTTCCTGAAATGGTTTCAGCTGCTGCACGATGCCTTGGCAGCCAGTCCTTTTGAAAGAAACCCAGAAGCCATTAGTGGGGCTCTGTAGTATCTTTTAGTTCAAAGGTAAGCTATAAATGTTTTGCCCTTCAGATGGTCCAGCATAGATAGATAGATAGATAGATAGATAGATAGATAGATAGATAGATAGATAGATAGATGTGTGTGTGTGTGTGTGTGTGTGTGTGTGTGTATTCTGTACTTTTTTAGGTCTGAATCTTTCCAATGTAACATAAGGAAATACAATGAGGTATTTAACTTCTGTTCCCTTATGCAAAATCTGGAAGAGCCATTGTATCGCAAATGATGGAGTTTAAAGATGAGCTCAATAAGGGAAATGTATTTGTGTGTGTTTATGACAAACCATTATCATGGTGGACAATGAGAACTTAAAAATTTTTTATTACATAGCTGGAAGTTTGTTTCACCTGAAGAATACAGTTATACACGTGTACAAATTAAATAAAAGGAGGAAAGTGTGGATTATCTGCTGTAGTAGATCATAACCCAATACCAAGACACTTTCCTGACTCTCCCATTGAGTCCATGATGTTCTCCTATGAAAATAGACTTCCTTACAGAGCATCAATTTCAGAAGATGCTACCTGGGCCTATGACAAATCATGACAAAAAAATCAACAACTTATTATAGGGTTTCTGAACACAGACAATATTTATTCATTGTCCAAGCCAGAAGAGCAGTCAAATAGACTGACTTGGGTAATAGAACTAAATATTACTGTAAGTTTAGTCTTGTTCTAATCTTCTCTAGTTAAACAACCTATTATGATATCTAATACCAGAATTACATTGCTCCCTCATATCATTCAATCTAGAAAAATGCCTATCTGGTTAAATTTCCCCAAAGCCCAAGCCCAAATCCTATAAGCTCTTTCTTTCTTTCTTTTTAAATTTTTATTAGACATATCTCTTTACTTACATTTCAAATGTTATTCCCCTTCCTGGTTTCCTGTCCATAGGCCTCTATCCCCTCCCCTCCCCCCCAATATGGGTATTCCCCCCATACACCCCCTTACTGACCCCCCTATTCCCCTGCACTGGATGTCCAACCTTGGCAGGACCAAGGGCTTCTCCTTCCACTGGTGCCCCAACAAGGCTATTCTCTGCTACATATGCAGTAAGCTCTTTCTTATATTATTAATGTGATATCATATCCTGTGACTAAGTGTGTGGTTGGGCTTGCTTCTTCATCCCAAAGTGCATAAAACCAAATCATTCACCACTGGTATTTTCCTGATTTTTCTGAACAATATTGATACATATATTCAGGATTCATTTTTGGAAATGCCAAGGATTATAATTATTTTTACTTGTTTCTAACTACCCTGACATCATGCTGATCTTCAGAGTGGACAGATGAATCCAGCTGTGCTCTAAATCACCTAAGTAGTAGCTACAACCATCAACATCAGATAACTGTAATTGGTTTTTTTTCTGAAACTTGCTTGTCCCAACATTTTATCTTGAAAAGTTTTAAAAGTTATGAATATTTAATCTTCTTTATTAAAACTTTGTAGTACAATAAACAAATAATTAAGATTTTATTTTGACAAACATTTTCCTTAATTTTCTTTGAGAAAACTAGAAAATAATACTCTCCAGGACACTTTTAATTGTCATGACTAAAATGAGAGATGTGGGCAAAGCTAGAAACGTTTCAATGACAACGAACTTGTTCTCCAGATAAATACATATAAATGTTTATCTCAAAAGCATCCCTCTTAATTAGGGCCAGGAGAGATATGCTGGAGTAAGAGAAAGGGAATGTGACTTGAATCATAATTTGTCACAATACATGTTCTGTTTCTTTATCTGCATTTTATACCAAAAGCAAAGGCTTGCAGCAATAAGTACTAGGAAAGGTATATGAAACATAACTCTTGCATAGTGTGGTAATAAATATATATTAGTGATCCCGGCCTGCAGCAGCTCTCTGCTCCCAGACCCCCTGAGAGAGAGACCTCACCGCCTGGTCAGGTGGGCACTCCTGAGGCTGCAGAGCGGAAGAGACCACCAACACTACCCACCCCTGCCCACATCCCTGGCCCAAGAGGAAACTGGATAAGGCCTCTGGGCTCCCATGGGGGAGGGTCCAGGAGCGGCAGGACCCCTGCCTGAGACACCGCCGAAACCTGAAGGAAACAGACCGGATAAACAGTTCTCTGCACCCAAATTCCGTGGGAGGGAGAGCTAAACCTTCAGAGAGGCAAACAAGCCTGGGAAACCAGAAGAGACCGCTCTATGCACACACATCTCGGACGACAGAGGAAAACACCAAAGGCCATCTGGAACCCTGGTGCACTGAAGCTCCCGGAAGAGGCGGCACAGATCTTCCTGGTTGCTGCCGCCGCAGAGAGCCCGTGGGCAGCACCCTGCAAGCGAACTTGAGCCTCGGGACCACAGGTAAGACCAACTTGTCTGCTGCAAGTGACCTGCCTGGTGAACTCAAGACACAGGCCCACAGGAACAGCTGAAGACCTGTAGAGAGGAAAAACTACACACACGAAAGCAGAACACTCTGTCCCCATAACTGGCTGAAAGAAAACAGTAAAACAGGTCTACAGCACTCCTGACACACAGGCTTATAGGACAGTCTAGCCACTGTCAGAAATAGCAGAACAAAGTAACACTAGAGATAATCTGATGGCGAGAGGCAAGCGCAGGAACCCAAGCAACAGAAACCAAGACTACATGGCATCATCGGAGCCCAACTCTCCCACCAAAACAAACATGAAATGTCCAAACACACTAGAAAAGCAAGATCTAGTTTCAAAATCATATTTGATCATGATGCTGGAGGACTTCAAGAAAGACGTGAAGAACTCCCTTAGAGAAACACAGGAAAACATTAATAAACAAGTAGAAGCCTACAGAGAGGAATCGCAAAAATGCCTGAAAGAATTCCAGGAAAACATAAATAAACAAGTAGAAGCCCATAGAGAGGAGACACAAAAATCCCTGAAAGAATATCAGGAAATCATAAATAAACAAGTAGAAGCCCATAGAGAGGAGTCACAAAAATCCCTGAAAGAATTCCAGGAAAACACAATCAAACAGTTGAAGGAATTAAAAATGGAAATAGAAGCAATCAAGAAAGAACACATGGAAACAACCCTGGATATAGAAAACCAAAAGAAGAGACAAGGAGCTGTAGATACAAGTTTCACCAACAGAATACAAGAGATGGAAGAGAGAGTCTCAGGAGCAGAAGATTCCATAGAAATCATTGACTCAACTGTAAAAGATAATGTAAAGCGGAAAAAGCTACTGGTCCAAAACATACAGGAAATCCAGGACTCAATGAGAAGATCAAACCTAAGGATAATAGGTATAGAAGAGAGTGAAGACTCCCAGCTCAAAGGACCAGTAAATATCTTCAACAAAATCATAGAAGAAGACTTCCTAACCTAAAAAAGAGATACCCATAGGCATACAAGAAGCCTACAGAACTCCAAATAGATTGGACCAGAAAAGAAACACCTCCCGTCACATAATAGTCAAAACACCAAACGCACAAAATAAAGAAAGAATATTAAAAGCAGTAAGGGAAAAAGGTCAAGTAACACATAAAGGCAGACCTATCAGAATCACACCAGACTTTTCGCCAGAAACTATGAAGGCCAGAAGATCCTGGACTGATGTCATACAGACCCTAAGAGAACACAAATGCCAGCCCAGGCTACTGTATCCTGCAAAACTCTCAATTAACATAGATGGAGAAACCAAGATATTCCATGACAAAACCAAATTTACACAATATCTTTCTACAAATCCAGCACTACAAAGGATAATAAATGGTAAAGCCCAACATAAGGAGGCAAGCTATACCCTAGAAGAAGCAAGAAACTAATCGTCTTGGCAACAAAACAAAGAGAATGAAAGCACACAAACATAACCTCACATCCAAATATGAATATAACGGGAAGCAATAATCACTATTCCTTAATATCTCTCAACATCAATGGCCTCAACTCCCCAATAAAAAGACATAGATTAACAAACTGGATACGCAACGAGGACCCTGCATTCTGCTGCCTACAGGAAACACACCTCAGAGACAAAGACAGACACTACCTCAGAGTGAAAGGCTGGAAAACAACTTTCCAAGCAAATGGTCTGAAGAAGCAAGCTGGAGTAGCCATTCTAATATCAAATAAAATCAATTTTCAACTAAAAGTCATCAAAAAAGATAAGGAAGGACACTTCATATTCATCAAAGGAAAAATCCACCAAGATGAACTCTCAATCCTAAATATCTATGCCCCAAATACAAGGGCACCTACATACATAAAAGAAACCTTACTAAAGCTCAAAACACACATTGCACCTCACACAATAATAGTGGGAGATTTCAACACCCCACTCTCATCAATGGACAGATCATGGAAACAGAAATTAAACAGAGATGTAGACAGACTAAGAGAAGTCATGAGCCAAATGGACTTAACAGATATATATAGAACATTCTATCCTAAAGCAAAAGGATATACCTTCTTCTCAGCTCCTCATGGTACTTTCTCCAAAATTGACCATATAATTGGTCAAAAAACGGGCCTCAACAGGTACAGAAAGATAGAAATAATCCCATGTGTGCTATCGGACCACCACGGCCTAAAACTGGTCTTCAATAACAATAAAGGAAGAATGCCCACATATACGTGGAAATTGAACAATGCTCTCCTCAATGATAACCTGGTCAACGAAGAAATAAAGAAAGAAATTAAAAACTTTTTAGAATTTAATGAAAATGAAGGTACAACATACCCAAACTTATGGGACACAATGAAAGCTGTGCTAAGAGGAAAACTCATAGCGCTGAGTGCCTGCAGAAAGAAACAGGAAAGAGCATATGTCAGCAGCTTGACAGCACACCTAAAATCTCTAGAACAAAAAGAAGCAAATACACCCCAGAGGAGTAGAAGGCAGGAAATAATCAAACTCAGAGCTGAAATCAACCAAGTAGAAACAAAAGGACCATAGAAAGAATCAACAGAACCAAAAGTTGGTTCTTTGAGAAAATCAACAAGATAGATAAACCCTTAGCCAGACTAACGAGAGGACACACAGAGTGCGTCCAAATTAACAAAATCAGAAATGAAAAGGGAGACATAACTACAGATTCAGAGGAAATTCAAAAAATCATCAGATCTTACTATAAAAGCCTATATTCAACAAAACTTGAAAATCTACAGGAAATGGACAATTTCCTAGACAGATACCAGGTACCGAAGTTAAATCAGGAACAGATAAACCAGTTAAACAACCCCATAACTCCTAAGGAAATAGAAGCAGTCATTAAAGGTCTCCCAACCAAAAAGAGCCCAGGTCCAGACAGGTTTAGTGCAGAATTCTATCAGACCTTCATAGAAGACCTCATACCAATATTATCCAAACTATTCCACAAAATTGAAACAGATGGATCACTACCGAATACCTTCTACGAAGCCACAATTACTCTTATACCTAAACCACACAAAGACACAACAAAGAAAGAGAACTTCACACCAATTTCCCTTATGAATATCAACGCAATAATACTCAATAAAATTCTGGCAAACCGAATCCAAGAGCACATCAAAACAATCATCCACCATGATCAAGTAGGCTTCATCCCAGGCATGCAGGGATGGTTTAATATCTGGAAAACCATCAACGTGATCCATTATATAAACAAACTGAAAGAACAAAACCACATGATCATTTCATTAGATGCTGAGAAAGCATTTGACAAAATTCAACACCCCTTCATGATAAAAAGTCCTGGAAAGAATAGGAATTCAAGGCCCATACCTAAACATAGTAAAAGCCATATACAGCAAACCAGTTGCTAACATTAAACTAAATGGAGAGAAACTTGAAGCAATCCCACTAAAATCAGGGACTAGACAAGGCTGCCCACTCTCTCCCTACTTATTCAATATAGTTCTTGAAGTTCTAGCCAGAGCAATCAGACAACAAAAGGAGGTCAAGGATACAGATCGAAAAGAAGAAGTCAAAATATCACTATTTGCAGATGATATGATAGTATATTTAAGTGATCCCAAAGTTCCACCAGAGAACTACTAAACCTGATAAACAACTTCAGCAAAGTGGCTGGGTATAAAATTAACTCAAATAAATCAGTTGCCTTCCTCTATACAAAAGAGAAACAAGCCGAGAAAGAAATTAGGGAAACGACACCCTTCATAATAGACCCAAATAATATAAAGTACCTCGGTGTGACTTTAACCAAGCAAGTAAAAGATCTGTACAATAAGAACTTCAAGACACTGAAGAAAGAAATTGAAGAAGACCTCAGAAGATGGAAAGATCTCCCATGCTCATGGATTGGCAGGATTAATATAGCAATCTACAGGTTCAATGCAATCCCCATCAAAATACCAATCCAATTCTTCAAAGGGTTAGACAGAACAATTTGCAAATTCATCTGGAATAACAAAACCCAGGATAGCTAAAGCTATCCTCAACAATAAAAGGACTTCAGGGGGAATCACTATCCCTGAACTCAAGCAGTATTACAGAGCAATAGTGATAAAAACTGCATGGTATTGGTACAGAGACAGACAGATAGACCAATGGAATAGAATTGACCCAGAAATGAACCCACACATCTATGGTCACTTGATTTTTGACAAAGGAGCCAAAACCATCCAATGGAAAAAAAATAGCATTTTCAGCAAATGGTGCTGGTTCAACTGGAGGTCAACATGTAGAAGAATGCAGATCGATCCATGCTTATCACCCTGTACAAAGCTTAAGTCCAAGTGGATCAAGGACCTCCACATCAAACCAGACACACTCAAACTAATAGAAGAAAAACTAGGGAAGCATCTGGAACACATGGGCACTGGAAAAAATTTCCCGAACAAAACACCAATGGCTTATGCTCTAAGATCAAGAATCGACAAATGGGATCTCATAAAACTGCAAAGCTTCTGTAAGGCAAAGGACACTGTGGTTAGGACAAAACGGCAACCAACAGATTGGGAAAAGATCTTTACCAATCCTACAACAGATAGAGGCCTTATATCCAAAATATACAAAGAACTCAAAAAGTTAGACCGCAGGGAGACAAATAACCCTATTAAAAAATGGGGTTCAGAGCTAAACAAAGAATTCACAGCTGAGGAATGCCGAATGGCTGAGAAACACCTAAAGAAATGTTCAACATCTTTAGTCATCAGGGAAATGCAAATCAAAACAACCCTGAGATTTCACCTCACACCAGTGAGAATGGCTAAGATCAAAAACTCAGGTGACAGCAAATGCTGGCAAGGATGTGGAGAAAGAGGAACACTCCCCCATTGTTGGTGGGATTGCAGACTGGTACAACCATTCTGGAAATCAGTCTGGAGGTTCCTCAGAAAATTTCACATTGAACTGCCTGAGGATCCAGCTATACCTCTCTTGGGCATATACCCAAAAGATGCCCCAACATATAAAAAAGACACTTGCTCCACTATGTTCATCGCAGCCTTATTTATAATAGCCAGAAGCTGGAAAGAACCCAGATGCCCTTCAACAGAGGAATGGATACAGAAAATGTGGTACATCTACACAATGGAATATTACTCAGCTATCAAAAACAACGACTTTTATGAAATTGTAGGCAAATGGTTGAACTGGAAAATATCATCCTGAGTGAGCTAACCCAATCACAGAAAGACATACATGGTATGCACTCACTGATAAGTGGCTATTAGCCCAAATGCTTGAATTACCCTAGATGCCTAGAACAAATGAAACTCAAGACGGATGATCAAAATGTGAATGCTTCACTCTTCTTTAAAAGGGGAACAAGAACACCCTTGGCAGGGAAGAGAGAGGCAAAGATTAAAACAGAGACTGAAGGAACACCCATTCAGAGCCTGCCCCACATGTGGCCCATACATATACAGCCACCCAATTAGACAAGATGGATGAAGCAAAGAAGTGTAGACCGACAGGAGCCGGATGTAGATCGCTCCTGAGAGACACAGCCAGAATACAGCAAATACAGAGGCGAATGCCAGCAGCAAACCACTGAACTGAGAATAGGACCCCCGTTGAAGGAATCAGAGAAAGAACTGGAAGAGCTTGAAGGGGCTCGAGACCCCATATGTACAACAATGCCAAGCAACCAGAGTTTCAAGGGACTAAGCCACTACCTAAAGACTATACATGGACTGACCCTGGACTCTGACCTCATAGGTAGCAATGAATATCCTAGTAAGAGCACCAGTGGAAGGGGAAGCCCTGGGTCCTGCTAAGACTGAACCCCCAGTGAACTAGACTGTTGGGGGGAGGGTGGCAATGGGGGGAGGGTGGGGAGGGGAACACCCATAAGGAAGGGGAGGGGGGAGGGGGATGTTTGCCTGGAAACCGGGAAAGGGAATAACACTCGAAATG
This sequence comes from Rattus rattus, assembly GCF_011064425.1. Lineage (NCBI taxonomy): Eukaryota > Metazoa > Chordata > Mammalia > Rodentia > Muridae > Rattus > Rattus rattus. The sequence continues at coordinate 41,393,991 of NC_046164.1, read as the reverse complement.
TATATAAGAAATATTCAAGTTAATAAAAAAAAATATATATATATATATATATATTAGTGCTATGGAACTGCATCAAATATGTCTGAAGTCATTGTTCCTGGATAGATAGATAGATAGATAGATAGATAGATAGATAGATAGATAGATAGATAGAGATGTGTGTGTGTGTGTGTGTGTGTGTGTGTGTGTGTGTAGTGTTAGAAATATAAAAGTATTGTGTGCTTTTTAATTTTTTATACAATTCTAATTGAGTATATTTAGAGAGCTAGAAGACCAGAGACCATCATTCTTTAAAGCTAACTCTGAACGATCTCAGGAAATCTGCAAAACAGTTGTGGTAAGGCTTGAGGAACTAGGAGGGGATAGGGATTCTATAAGTAGACTAACAGAGTCAACTAACCTGAACTCTTGGGGCTCCCAGAGGTTGAATCACCAATCAGAGAGCATACAAGGCCTGGACCTAATCCCCCGCACATATACATGTTGCACATGTGCAGCTTGGTCTTTATGTGGGTTACCCAACAACTGGAATGGGGCATTACCTTGACTCCGTTGTCTGCCTGTGGATCTTGTTCCCGTAACTGGGCTGTCTTGTCAGTGGAAGAGGGTAACCTAATCCTGCAGTGACTTCAGGTGCCAGTGTGTATTGGTACCGAGGACCAACCTCCACCTTTTCAGAGATAAAAGGGAGGAGTTGATAGGGGTAGGAGCCATGCAATGGAGGAACTGGGAAAAGAAAGGGTACTGTGATTAGGATGTAGAGTTAATAAATAAATTATTTAAATAGCAAGTCAAAAAAAATAGCAAGTACATACCATGTTTGTCTTTCAGGATCTGGGTTACCTCACTCAGGATGATCCTTTCTAGATTTCGCCTTCAAAATTTCATGATGTGTTTGTTTTTAATAGCTGAGTGATATTCCACTGTGTAAATAAACTGTGTTTTCTTTAGCCATCCTTCAGTTGAGGGACATCTAGATTGTTTCCAGTTTCTAGCTATTGTGAATAAAGCTAAGTGTCCTTTTAGTATGGTGGAGCTCCTTTTGGGTATATACCCACTAGTGGTATACTGGGTCTTGGAATACAACTATTCCCAATTCTGTGAGAAATCATGGAATTGATTTCCCAAGTACAAGTTGGGAATACAAATTTGCACTCCTGAAAGTGGTGGAAGAATGTTCCCCTTGCTCCGCATTCTCCTCAGCATGAGCTGTCCTTGACGTTTTTATCTTAGCCATTCTAGTGGGTATTAGGTGAAATCTTGAGTTGTTTTGATTTGCATTTCCCTGATGACTAATGACACTGAACATTTCTTTAAGTACTTCACAGTCATTAAAGATTCGTCTGTTGAGAATTCTCTGGTTAGCTCTGTACCCCATTTTAATTGGGTTGTTTGGTTTGTTGTTAATGTCCTTTTTCTTTAAAAGGGGGGCCATGAAATTCTTATAATCCATGTTCTCAAACTATACTGGGGCTAGAAATGATTAATCAACTCATAAATTTGTATACAGACAAGGAGAAAGCATGTTGACTGAAGACAAAATTGAATGCAGTCCACTTCTCATGCATCAGGATAAAATGCAACATGATTAAATGTAAACAAGAAAATAATATTTTAACTGGAAAAACACAAATATAAAGGCCTTTTGAGTCTAGGGTCTGAAACTCGTGCCTAAATACTCAATTGCAACTCAGGAAAACGAATAAACAGTGGTTGTGAAAGACCCCTGGAGCGGGGAGACTCTCATTCAAGTCTCGGGATGATGCGACCCCCCAAGAACTCACGTGAGACCGTCCTTGCTGTAATAAACATGAGGTTTATTGATAGGAACCAGTGCACTGGGGTCGAGACTCATATCCCACGCAGGGGCAGTGGAGTTCGACCCCCAGTAACTAAGACAAGGGGAATTTAAAGGAAGAAACCTCAACCCCAGCGGGTAGGGAGGGCATCATTGGAAAATGTCTAGAATACCAGTGAAAAATCACAAGGAGGAGCTTCCTGTTTCTCAAGACTGTTTACTTTATGGTCCATCAGTTCCTGGGAGAAACTTCCTGCTTCTCAAGATTATTCTCTAAGATTTTAATCTAACTTTATGGTCAGCTAGCACAGGTAGAGGGCAGGGTCTGGAATTTGAGGTATTTAGGGCTTTTTTAAACTTCTGGCTTCTTAGCTGCATTTTTTTATTCTTTCAGTTGATAATTCTATAGTGTTGTCTGGGGAAATGATTCATAACTGATATTGTAACATGAAAAGGGTGTCAGCCTTTAAACAGAATAATGTACTATAAATTGAGATACAAAGGTGTGCATATTAAGAAATACAAAAGTATTAATCATAGTCCAAGGGAAATTGGAACAAAGTCAGGAATGGGTAGAACATAGGACAAGCATTCTAAATGGGCTGTAGGAAGAGAAAATGGGCCTTGCGGCCCATGCCTGAAACTCAGAACTCACAATTTGAAATGAGATAGTCTCAAGTTCCAAGCCTGCCAACAACATAAGATCCTGTATTCAGAGAAGAGAGGAGAGGAAAGATGAGAAGAAGGGAAGGAGGGGTGCAGAGGGAAGGGAGAACAATCTCGTCTAATGAGAGAAATTGGAAACAAAGTTATAATAATGCACTAACACCTACTATACAGAAATCTAAAAGTTCGACAATGACATAGAGGGAGTTTTAGGAGAAGACAATTCCTCAAATTTCTGTTCACCAAACCAACTGAAATAATCAAAATCTGCAATATATATATATATATATATATATATATATATATATGTGTGTGTGTGTGTGTGTGTGTGTGTATCAAAGGAAAATGCATTTCCCTGCAAATCAAAATAACCCTGAGATTCCACCTCACACCAGTCAGAATGGCTAAGATCAAAAACTCAGGTGATAGCAGATGCTGGTGAGGATGTGGAGAAAGAGGAACACTCCTCCATTGGTGGTGGGATTGCAAGCAGGTCAACCACTCTGAAAATCAGTCTAGAGTTTCTTCAGAAAATTGGACATTCCACTACCTAAGGACCTAGCTATACATCTCCTGGGCATATACCCAAAAGATGCTCCAACATACAACAAAGACACAGGCTCCCCTATATTCATAGCAGCCTTATTTATAATAGCCAGACACTAGAAAAAAACCCAGACGCCCTTCAATAGACAAATGACTACAGAAAATGTGGCATATTTACACAATAGAGTACTACTCAGCTATTAAAAACAATGACTTCGTGAAGTTTACAGGCAAATAGATGGAACTAGAGAATTTCATCCTGAGTGAGGTAACCCAATCACAGAAAAACACACATGGTATGCACTCACTGATAAGTGGATATTAGCCCAAAAGCTCAAATCACCCAAGATACAATACACAGACCACATGAAGTTCAAGAAGGATGACAAAGTGCAGATGCTTCACTCCTTAAAAGGGGAGTACAAAAATATTCATAAGAGGGGATATGGAGGCAGAGTTTGGAGCAACAACTGAAGGAACAGCCATTTAGAGCCTGCCCCACATGTGGCCCATATATATGCAGTCACCAAGACTAAGTAAGATTGATGAAGCTAAGAGATATAGATGTCTCCTGAAAGACACAGCCAGAGCATGTCAAATACAGAGGCAAATTCTAGCAGCAAACCACTGAACTGAGAACAGGATCCCCGTTGGAGGAATCAGAGAAAGAATTGAAAGAGCTGAAGGGGCTGCAACCCCATAAGAGCAACAATGCCAACCAACCAGAGCTCCCAGGGACTAAACCACTACCCAAAGACTACACATGGACTGACCCATGGCTCCAACTGCATATATAGCAAAGGAAGTCCTTGTTGGGCACCAATGGAAGGAGAAGTTCTTGGTCCTGCCAAGGTTGGACCCCCCAGAAAAGGGGCATGCTGTGAGAGCGTGATGGAGAGAGGATGGGGAGGGGGGCAGCCTTATAGAGGAAGGGGAGAGGTATGGGATAGGTGGCTTATGTCCAGGAAACCAGGAAACGGAATAACATTAGAAATTTAAATTTAAAAAAAAATCCAATTTAAAAAAAAGGCCAACAATCAACAAATGGGGTCTCGTTGCTACATCTCTTTTTTTCAGACTTACTTTTATAATTTTTAAGTGTGTGTGCCTGGACATGCACACATGCTCATGTACCCATGGAGGTCAGAAACATCCCCTTCCCCTGTAGCTAGACTTCCGATCGGCTGTGAGTCACCTCATATAGGTGCTGGAAAGAGAACTCAAGTTCACTGGAAGAGCAATATGCACTCTTAACCATTTATTAGTACTTTTTTTTTTGAGATGGAAACTATTTTAATTGAAAATAGTTTCTTCAGAGAAAGGGTAAAACCATATACTATTGGTCTTTTGAAAAAAAACAGACAGTTGTGATAAACTGAGTCTGCTATACTCATAGATTCAGCCATTATGACAGAAGTTTCCTCCTATAGTAGATGGGAATGAATACAGGGACCAACATCCAGACATCACACACACACACACACACACACACACACACACACACACACACACACACACACACACACACACATACACACGAAGAGAGAGAGCTCCAAGTGAGATGACTTCATTAAATCCCTCCTGTCAGAACTCAAAGAAACCCTCAAAAGAGGAGGCAAGGAAAGGGGGAGGGGGAGAGATGGAGGGCACCTCTGAATCATCTGAATCAAGCTCATATGAATTCACAGAAACTAAAGCAGCAAACATGGAGCCTTTATGAGCCTGCACCAGGTCCTCTACACATCTATTACAGCTTTCAGATTAGTATTTTGAGTTGTGAATGAGTGAGTCTCTGATTCTTGTGCTTTCCCTTGGGATTCTTTTCCTTCCTTTGGTTTGCCTTGTCCAACTTCATTGTGATGCTTTTGTTTTACCTTGTTATATTTTGTTTTGTTATGATTTACTGTTATCTCTTAGAAGCCTGTTCTTTTCTAATGAGATACAACAAAAAGGAAATGGATCCAGAAGGGAGGGGAGGTAGGAGAAACTTGGCGTAGAGGGAGTGCAAACTATAATCATTAGCACAACTTAGTCGTCACTGATGAGTGTCAAATACCCCTAGACACTTACTTGCCATTGTGCTAAATTGTGCAAAATAATTCGTGATCTTATTCAAGTTTCTAGTAGGCATCAACAGTACTATTCATTAAATTTGATACAATTATTTTGTAAAAACTTTCTCAATTAACATCTATCCCCAACTATGCTAAATATTAGTACCTACTTAAATGTCTTTCTCTGCATCTGTGACAAAAATAAATAAATAAATAATCAAATAAACACATAAACGGAAGAAAAGATGGAGACCTTTTTCACTCAGAGGATAATTGAAGCTTAGCAATTTCACAATGTACACCTAATGCACTAATGCAGGAAGACATTTGAATACATTTAAGTGTTATGACACATAGCCTTTGTCCTTAGACTCAAGTAATGCCACATAGCTCCACAGACTGAGAGTCAGTGTGGGATTTAAGCTCTATTGAAATTCTCAGTAAGAAGTTATGGTGAGCAGTTAACAGTACGCAATAAAGGGACAACATTAGTAAGAAGCTGCATTTTGCTTACAGACAATTGTTCACTAGTTATATGTAATCACTTTCTAGGTAAGAAAATTGAAATGAACTATCTTATCATTGGCCACTTGCCAGTTTAATTGATCAGAACATGAAACCATGGTTCCAAGTGGCCCATCACGCTCAATCATCCACCTGTAAAAACAAGCAAGAGTAACCAAGACTCTGTCAGTACCCAGGACTCCTCTCGTCTCTCTTCATAGATAAGGCCTAGGGAGTCAAGTCCCCAAATTTGAGTAGATCAGATATTTAGCTGGTTTTAGTAATTGTATAAAATGACAATCTACCAAGATATGAAAAATAACATAACTATAATAACGTGTTTCTTACTCTGATTATAATTCCACTGTAACACACATTAAATATTTGGAGATTTTAACAGACCATATATTTTTTTCAATTGCTTGATAACAAGAAGACCAATGATAAAATATGATTTATATATTAGGTTTGGTAATTGGAATTATTATATCTACGTCATGTTATGGAACTTTCCAATATGAAATTTAACACTTAATTACCTTTCCCTTATCAACATCATCAGCCTAAATAAGCCTCAATCCTCTTGGTCTCTCTGGGCTGTCAGATGATCACGCACCAGGCAGCTACAGCACCCAGCGCACTTCTCCATCTGATTATCTTACTCCGCCTGAATAGACAGTGTCTGAACCTCACTTACCAGTGTAGACACAAAGCAGTAGAGCATCTGGCTTGACTCAAGTACTAAATCATTTCCCTAACAAATGAATGAAGAAGAAACATTCGATAACCAGACAGTGAAAGAAAACAGAATTTTCGAAGTGAAGAGTTTACTAAAAAGACACCGTATGGAGTTAATTCTTCCATTTCTTCACCAATGGATTTCTAGAACACAGATATGTTTTCATAATGGCCTCTGCGTATGAGGGTCTAGTATTAGGGCAAGACCTGGAGGAGGGGAAGATTGTGGTTATCTTCTTTTACACCTGCATACTTTGCTAAACTGTTTCTCCTCCGCCAGAACCTGCCTGGAAACCTCCTAATCGTCTGCTAGTCACTGGGAACACAGTTTGGGTACGTTGGTCTGCGACCATCTACATTAGTTTGCCATCTCAAACGGAACGCACAGAATAGGAGAGAAATGGCAAAGAGTATCTCCTTCCTATGACTTTGTGAAGCTCACGTAAGAGCTTAGTGGTCCGGGAAGTGAGAAAAGGACTTTTATCCCTCACAGGATACTCGCAAGGATAGTTAAACCAACTGCACTCTGGGGGTCCATACTGAAGTGAAATGGGAAGTAAAGTCACACAGCTCTGGCGAGAATGAGACTTCTTCGATCCCAAGACACTTACTAATCTGTAAAAATAATTTTGGTTCCACTTGGGGTAGAACAAACCGGTAACAGGGATGAAGATTATAGCTAAATCCAAATTCCTACATCAAATAAATGGTCCTACTTGCCTCATTCCTGCCCTTGTTCTCTCCCTCTCCCTGCTTAAACCCTCCTGGGGATCATCTGCCATTCCTGAAGGCCCGAAAAGCTGACTTTAAAAAATATGTGTTTATAAAATACTCATACTCTGTTGTGCCTCTTAGAGCCTTTTGAAATAAAGCAGCCATAATATGTGTGACAGCGCCACCATTAACGCTGATCATAAAAGCCAGTGAGGAGCCAGGACGCTGATTTACCACGCACTACTGTGTCCTCCTCCTATTAAGAATCAGGGAAATCGCCACGTTATGAAAGCCTTGCATTGCAACATTTATATTGCACATCTTTTCTACTGTGAGATTTCAGTGCCCCGTGCTATTTTTTTTTCTTCCCAAGGAGCTGGCAATGTAAATGTGCCACACTTGAGTCCCATGGCATAGTGAGCTAAAGACCGTATGTCCTACATCTAGAGTGGAAAATTTGGTGTTAAGGGAGCAATGAGGCGAGCTATAACTCAGGCTTAGAGATAAATGCTGTTTGAGACTACAGTTCCGTTTATAGATATAATATAACTTGAAAAGCTTAGGTATCTTTCTGGTAGGGATTTTTATTTGCAAGCTTTTGATTTTAAAGAGTGTTGCCACTTTTGATAAGAAAAATATTGTATTGTATCCCTTTCGCTTTCCTTTTTTTTTATTTTTCCAAATTAAAATAATTTAAGTTGAAGAGCACTAGCTGGAAATACAGTGTATTGATGTTGGGATAATTGATTTCTATATTTGGATAAAATGTAGACCTCCAAGAATATATATGGTATTGATGTGATTTAGCTTGACGCTTTGTATAATACTTTTAGTTAACTGAAATTTGGTCTATAGAAATGAAAACTTGCAAAATGAGCTTTTTCCCTGCTTGTATTATCTTTAAAACTGATTGTCAGGTCACTATGTGCTTGTATAATAGAAGTGATATGTGAGCCTAAAATGTAGGTTGGACTAATGATCTGTGACCACTGCCACTCTCACCTGGTTAACACTGCGCCCTTCCCTAGCCATTAAATGGGATGCCTTATTTAGACCCCTCCACTCAAGGCTCAGGGATCTGCGAAGATCAGAAAGTAGAAAGGTTGGAAGAGCCAAAGCTGGTGGATACTGCCAAGGAAGGAGCATCTTGCAAACACAGCTGAGCTAATGCACACAAGAACTCACAGAGACTAAGGCAGCACATACAAGAACTGCACATGATCAAAACAGAGAAGAAGAAAAAAATCCCAGCACCGAAAAGAGCAAGTACACACAAAATTCAGCCCCTAACCACGAGTTTATTTGCAATTGATACCCGCTGAGAAAGGGTTTTCCCAAGTTTTCTCCAAAGGAGTGCCACTGGGTATGCCAGCTACACTTCAGGGTAGACCCCCTATGCTCAGGAGTATTTAGCTGACATGAAATATATCCATATTTTTTCACTTTGCTTCACTTTATTAATTTTTTTGTCTTATTGGGCTTTTTTGTTTTGATTCTCCTTTTTTGGTTTTTAGTTTTTGGTTTGGGGGTTGAGTGGGTGGGAAGGTCAGGATTATCTGGAAGGAGTTCAGGGTGGGAATATCAGAGTAGGATCAAAATATATTGTCTGAATAAACTAAAGAGAGTGCTCTGATAAGCAAAACACTTTTCCCATATTACCTTCCCACATTCACCACCCAGAATGGATATATAGAAAACATAGAATGAATAGATAACCAATAAGCTGTAAAGTAATGAAGTGGCCACATGGGTAACCCACAGTGATGTGACCATAGTATCTTAATGTAAACAAAATAAGGGCACATCTGGGGCAAATGTTTCCAAATGCACAGACTTTTGAGATGACAGAAGCCCAGCATTATTTAATCACAACTATAATTACTTGGCAACAAATATAACCAACACTAGAACACTTCAGCCATCCTATGGATATCTGCAAGAAGACACACTCCAATGAAAGATATAAGCCAGCGCCATGACAGCATTCTCCCTGCAGGAGATGCTGTCAACCATTTATGGCAGTTTTTCCTCAGAGCGTGGATTCCTTGTACCGTCACCCTATCACGACATCCTCTCAGTCGCTGGAGCTGACGAAGGCTTCGTCATCCGTAAGTACTCACTGTCATGTCCACCCTGGACCCAGTCACAGACATATATGTCATCTCACCATTTACAGTTCTAATTTTTTTAATTTTTTTTTTCTGAGCTGGGGACCGAACCCAGGGCCTTGCGCTTGCTAGGCAAGTGCTCTACCACTGAGCTAAATCCCCAACCCTCCATTTACAGTTCTAGAAAGGGCAGGAAACACTTGGGAAATGCTTTTAGGAGTGGTGCTAGGAGTGTATTTGTGTGCACAGGTATGCTTGCCCATGTATGTGATGGCAGCGATAGTAGGGGCTTGTTCAGAGGTTAACACCAGGAGTTTTCCAGAGTCAAACTTTGTATTTTTTAATTTTTTTCTTTCATTTTTGAGATTTTTTTTTTTTACCAATTCTCCCTTCCCTTTCCTCCCTCAAGCCCTCCCATATACTTGGTCTCTTTTAAACTTTGTTTTTGCTTGTGTTGTTTTGTTTTGTTTGGTTGGTTGGTTTGGTTTGGTTTGGTTTGGTTTGGTTTGGTTTGGTTTGGTTTGGTTTGGTTTGTTGAGACACAGTTTCCTTGTGTGGCTCTGGCTGTTCTGGGACTCACTCCATAGACCAGGCTGGCCTCAAACTTACAGAGGTCCACCTGCCTTTGCCCCCCTACCCCTGGGTGGTGCATCACCACCACCTGGCTCTTTTAAACTTTTTCCCATGAACTGTTATTAAATGTATCTATGTATATACATATACTTTCTTAAATGCAATCTGATTACTATGTATATACATATACTTTTTTAAATACAGCCTGATCAGTCTGTGTAAGGTTACTCCTATGTTCGTGTTCAGGGATGACTATTTACTGGAAACGACGGTTTCTCCCATTCTCAGCATTCTTTGGCTGCCTATGGTTCTTTGTATAAGTCTGAGGCCTTGTGGGATTTTTTTCTAAGACAGATTTTCTCACGAAACCAGGAACTTATCACGTCCACCCGAATGGCTGGCTAAGGAAACCTTCCTGTTTCTACCTCCTGTCCCTGGAGCTACAGGTGTGCAGCCAGCTCTTATAGGCATGGTGGGGATCTGAACTCAGATCCTCATGCTAGTGCAGCAAGCTCTTTACCCACTGAGTCATCTTCCCAACCCCTCAGGAGACCTTCTATAACAAGAGTTAAAAGATTTTATTTAAGCCAGCTGTCTCCCAAGAAATATCATAGACCTGCCCTTGATTTTCTCACCATTGCGTGGAGAAAAGAAAAAGCAAAGAAAAATAGTCTGGATATAAATCTACCTGGCCAAGTGACACTCAGTTGAAGAGTGTCATAAAATATAGCTCTTCTGATTTATATCATCTACATGGATCGAGGCAACAAACTGTGTCATATTTATTTTAGGCTTAAATTCTGTCAAATGCTTCTGTCTATAGGCATCTATAGACATCTATAGACAGACAGTTCAGTGATGTGCTTTAGTAGAAAGATATATATTTTCTATAACTGCATCATTCCTATTTTTTAATCCTAACCTTAACGCCTCTTTTGTGTATAAAAATGATGGAAATAATTAAATGGGTAATTATATTTTGACTCATTTTTTAAATGGCATATTTTTTTTAAAAAAATGTTTGAAGTCCAATGTAAAACTCGTTTTTGATGTTTGCTGGACTCCTAAACAGATCCAAGGGTTCCTTTGTTTCTATTTGGAATTTCCAGGGAGAAATAGTGAGTAGGAGAGACTGGCTGGGAATCTATTTTCTTTTATAACCTAATAAATTTATGGGAGCTAATCCAACCCCCTCCCCCAAAAAAAAAGAAAAACAAGGAAAATAAACAAGAGAAAAAGCTAGGCAAAACAGCTGGAAGTCAAGGAGTTTGTTCTGTGCTTTATCGAACGCCTGGCCCACATATATCCCCATGCCTGCTCTTTAAGTCTACCACACAGAGGTGACAAGTCAGAACAGGGCAGACTACAAAGCAAGGAGCAGGATGATCCAAGCAAAATAAAATGAGGAAGCTGCAAAAAGCAATACTGTTTTATGCGCAGTAAGTGTATTGTTGTTAAGTGTATTCTTGCCTCCCCAGCGCCGGGTGATGCATCACCTTAAACTGACCTTGAAATTATGGCTGCCACGTTCCCAAAATGATCACATAATTTCAAAGTGTAGATCACTTTCACTGGCCTCCTTTCTGCTCATTCTACACACAAATGACAGCATATAGGTTCAGAAAATCATCTGCTTGGGGAAACAGAGCAATTCAATAATTTCAATTTTATGTGGTATTCGGGGTGTTATGAAAAAAGAGACGTCTTTAGCTCAATGAAAGCAAGACTATTAAATGAAAAGGAGTAGAAGTCACGCTGAAGGTTAGAGGTTCAATGGCACTAAATTAGTAAGTGTGTTTAAAATTACAAACACTTAACCAGGAAAGATTTTTAGAGTGTTTCGACTTTGGATACTAGAACCTGGGAGAATTATTCTAGAGATGTGTGAGAAGAGTTAACATGCAAAGAAGAAGAAGGAAGAAATGGAGGAAGAGGAGGGAGAGGAAGAAGAAGGCACTATTGTTACTATAAAAAGAACAAATGACCCTGCGCAGTCTAATACGAATGTCCCAGTAAAATGAATTAAAAAAACAAGGGAGCGTGGCACGTTCATTTTAAGTAAATCTAAAAGTTACATAAATGGAATTTATGACCATATAAGATACCTAGCATTCTGTTCTCACTCTCGAGGAGTTGAACTATTAGTCACACAGAAACTTTTTAAAAATGAATATCATTCTGTCTCATCGGTTTTCCTTTAATTAACTCTCTGGTCTAATGTCAGCCAATTGTTTTCAAATGGTGATTAACTTCTGCTCCACTGGGTGAGCCGTACCCAAGCTGGGTCTCTATAGCAGCTGCCGTTTCACACCTAAAGAGGCAAAAGAGAGGGCGGCCTGCTGGATTGGTATAATAACTAGGAGACATAAAAATAAAAATGTCCTTGAAACCTTCAGGAGAGTGTGAACAACTTCCACTTAGCCACATAAATACTTTTTTCTTTCAAACTAATAAGTGAATAGATTTTTTTTATATTCAGGACCCAATAAAAAATTATAAAATTAGTGTTAACCAAATTTACTCAAGCAACTCAAGCAAAACATGTCAGTCATGTTCTGTTATCAAAGTCAAGTGGTAAAAGGAGGTCTGCAGAATTGAAGAAGCATTGGCTTCCCAGACATGAAGGGGACCTGTATCTTGCCACTGTTAAGTTGAACTAAGTTGGTATTAAAACTGTCATTGTCTGGCTTACGCCCAAGATCAAGAATCGACAAATGGGATCTCATAAAACTGCAAAGCTTCTGTAAGGCAAAGGACACTGTGGTTAGGACAAAACGGCAACCAACAGATTGGGAAAAGATCTTTACCAATCCTACAACAGATAGAGGCCTTATATCCAAAATATACAAAGAACTCAAGAAGTTAGACCGCAGGGAGACAAATAACCTATTAAAAAATGGGGTTCAGAGCTAAACAAAGAATTCACAGCTGAGGAATGCCGAATGGCTGAGAAACACCTAAAGAAATGTTCAACATCTTTAGTCATAAGGGAAATGTAAATCAAAACAACCTGAGATTTCACCTCACACCAGTGAGAATGGCTAAGATCAAAAACTCAGGTGACAGCAGATGCTGAGGATGTGGAGAAAGGGAACACTCCTCCATTGTTGGTGGGATTGCAGACTGGCACAACCATTCTGAAATCAGTCTGGAGGTTCCTCAGAAAATTGGACATTGAACTGCCTGAGGATCCAGCTATACCTCTCTTGGGCATATACCCAAAAGATGCCCCAACATATAAAAAAGACACGTGCTCCACTATGTTCATAGCAGCCTTATTTATAATAGCCAGAAGCTGGAAAGAACCCAGATGCCCTTCAACAGAGGAATGGATACAGAAAATGGGTACATCTACACAATGGAATATTACTCAGCTATCAAAAACAACGACTTTTATGGAAATTCGAGGCAAATGGTTGAACTGGAAAATATCATCCTGAGTGAGCTAACCTAATCACAGAAAGACATACATGGTATGCACTCATTGATAAGTGGCTATTAGCCCAAATGCTTGAATTACCCTAGATGCCTAGAACAAATGAAACTCAAGACGGATGATCAAAATGTGAATGCTTCACTCCTTCTTTAAAAACAATGAATACCCTTGGCAGGGAAGAGAGAGGCAAAGATTAAAACAGAGACTGAAGGAACACCCATTCAGAGCCTGCCCCACATGTGGCCCATACATATACCGCCACCCAATTAGACAAGATGGATGAAGCAAAGAAGTGCAGACTGACAGGAGCCGGATGTAGCTCGCTCCTGAGAGACACAGCCAGAATACAGCAAATACAGAGGCGAATGCCAGCAGCAAACCACTGAACTGAGAATAGGACCCCCGTTGAAGAAATCAGAGAAAGAACTGGAAGAGCTTGAAGGGGCTTGAGACCCCATATGTACAACAATGCCAAGCAACCAGAGCTTCCAGGGACTAAGCCACTACCTAAAGACTATACATGGACTGACCCTGGACTCTGACCTCATAGGTAGCAATGAATATCCTAGTAAGAGCACCAGTGGAAGGGGAAGCCCTGGGTCCTGTTAAGACTGAACCCCCAGTGAACTAGACTGTTGGGGGGGGGGCGGCAATGGGGGAGGATGGGGAGGGGAACACCCGTAAGGAAGGGGAGGGGAGGGGGGATGTTTGCCCGGAAACCAGGAAAGGAATAACACTCAAATGTATATAAGAAATACCTCAAGTTAATAAAAAAAAAAAAAAAAAAAAGTTTGGACTGAGGCATGAACCAAAGATAAGGACCATACAGAATCCAGAAGGGCAGGGATATAGTGATCCTAGGGTTTGTGACTTCAGAAACTGGCTGGATGATTGTCTTCAGAGGTATTTTAGAGCTTAGGCACAAGAGGGACATGGAAATTTGGAGAAGGATGTGAAGACTGAAGAAAGGGCAGGGATACCTGGGGAGCAACTCGTACGGGTATCTGTCTCTAAAGGGATGTTTTTCCTATGAAGGGATTTGGAGCTTGGAATGCCTGTTCTTTAATGATTATGGGTGTAATGTGGTTTACATGCAGTCACAGACATGGTTTGCAGAAGAGAAAAATGGATGGATTTGAATTTATACTTTAATGAAAATAACCAATAAAGTCAACACTGTCTCAAAACACACATTTATTTCCAAAATCAATAAAACATATAACTTGTAAAAAAAAAAAACTGTCATTGTCTGCGTTTTAAGTTTGGTCCAAAGATGATTCCATACAGAGTAACTAATCAATAACCTATGCTGAAAGTGTATTATTGTAACGAGTAAGCAAGACACGAACCATCTTGGCATTAGAATTTCCAATTAATAAAAGGCTGTAACTTGTCAAGTCATCATAGGTTTGATTACTCACTAATTGGTTACCTAATACCAAATGATTACCCTTACAACACATTACACTTATAGAACAGTACTAGTCAGACTTGGCAGGTCATAGTTATGTGTTTATGCATATACATCAATTTTTTTTAAAGAGGACAAGATTTTAAGAGGTAGTATAGAATGGGGTCATTGAAGGATAAAATTGTATTTTATAATAAAAAATAAAAATAAAAAATTTCAATTCACCACTAATTTAGGAATGGATGCATTCATTGACCTTGATTTCGTACCTTCCTTTCTTAGTTTTACTTGAACACTTTAAAATGGCATTTTCATATACTTGTAATACTTCAAGAAATTTAAGCATTATTGGTACAACTTCTTTAATATTTCCCAGAGAAAATACCATAAGAAAATATCCTTACAGAGTCATCTCTGTAATAAGTAATATATACAATATACATAATATAGTAGTGGCTCTTTCATTGTAAGAAGAGAGATAAAATGTCATTATGTTATTAATATTATATTAATAGTGATCTGAATGGCAGTTCTCGGATTATGTTAATATTGATGAAACTCCTGCTATCAATGGACAGATGAGATAAGTCTAAAGGAAAGATCTCTATTCTACAAAATGAAATAAGATGACTTCAAACACTTGATTATAATACAAAGGGCTTAAATTCTTTTATTATAAATTATTTTTAAAACTATTCTCAAATTTGATGAACAGACATACTCTAAACACAGCCATCTATGTTTTAAACAAGGTTGTAGGCATGTTTTTAAACTTGTCACCCAATACCCCATAAACCTCATAGATGAATTCATGCAATCCTAGATAATCAATCGTGTGATGTCATAACGCAATCAAGAAAGGTGGTAAACATAAACGTTATAAGTTCTGCAAGAACATTATGACCTTCTATCTTATAGCAAAACATATTATCAAGTATAGGTATACACTGGGACTATGACATTAGGTACAATGTAGCAAACACGTAAGCCAGTAGCAGTCATTCATTACCTACCATCAACTATTATGTACTATTCATAGTTTTGATGCTATCTTAATGTATAATTGGCAGTGACACAGGTTTGTTTCAGAAACTCCCATAACAAATGCATGAATTGTGTATTGTGTTTCAGTGTTCACTCTCACTAGGAGAGATATTTTTCAGTTTCATTAAATCGTAGGCATCTATCATGCAATTTATCATTACATAGTTTTAACTGTACATGTTGCTTACAAGAACTTACCTAAAATAAACCAGGGTTATAATTATTTAAGAAGAAGAAGAAGGAGGAGGAGGAGGACGAGGAGGAGGAGGAGGAGGAGGAGGAGGAGGAGGAGGAAGAGGAGGAAGAGGAGAAGGAGGAGGAGGAGGAGGGAGGAGGAGAGAAGGAGGAAGGAGAAGGAGAAGAAGAAGGAGAAGGAGAAGAAGAAGAAGAAGAAGAAGAAGAAGAAGAAGAAGAAGAAGAAGAAGAAGAAGAAGAAGAAGAAGAAGAAAAGATATTTCTGAAAGTGAGAACAAACTGCAAGCAAGCACAGATTTATAGATTCAGTGATTGATGATCTTTGATAGCACAACTTCCCTGTACCAATAAATTCATGGCAAGAAAAATAAAAGTCCATGTAGCATTACTGTTTGTTTCACAAACACTTAAAAGACTCATTTGTCCGAACAGTTGACCATTAGCTTGCCCCTTGCTCGGGCACTACAATGAATAGCCTAATTCTCAGGAAAATAGATTTTCTTAATTAGTAAATGTGTCTATTATCAAGGAACATCCATTCACTGAGATTATCAGCAAAATCCTTGTCCTTGGGTATTATAAACCAATTCTAAACTTTCAAAAGCTTTTGTCCTTTCAGATCCCATCTTGGGGATACTCAGGGGGTCCCACCCCTCCACCCTCTCAGAGAAAAAGGGTATGGGGGAATGGAGAAAGAGAGTCAGGGGGCAGCCATAGGGAGGTAGCATTTGGGATGCTAACTAATTAATTAATTGATAAAATAGAGCCCCACCTTAACCAAAACCCCCAAGTCCCCTTGGCATCATTAATCACAAGTGATGTCGTCCCTTGCTGCAGTGACTTACATCTCTGCCTGAAAACTGTATTCATAGAGGTTAGTTTGTCCAGAGTCAAAAGTCAACAAAATCCATGCAAATCATTGCACTGCTTCCAGAGCAACAAAATAATAAGAAACTAAGTTGGGGGTCCAGTTATTTTGGTCAAAGTAATTGATCTACAATAAAAACATAATACCTATAAGACTTTAGACCAGCAGTTGTGAACAGCATGAGGAACTGTATTAAAGGGTCACAGCATCGGGGAAGGTTAAGAATCACTGTTCTAGACAAAGTGACAAGTGTAAAACACTAGCAGAATGCTGTGTAAAAGTTCAAAGGATAAAAGGAACTAATGCAAACAAAGTATCAGAAAGGAAGCTTTAGCTGTAGTTAATAAAGTTAAGGAAAACAGGCAAATGCAAATAAAAGCAGAAGGATAATTCAGACAAGACCAATGTTAACACAAAAAGCAATAACTTTATAAATATCACTCATTAAGAACTAACATAATTCAGTAATTTTAAAGGAATAACTATAAATTAAGCTTCATGGCCTGTAGCAAAAATAAAAAATACACCCTTCCAAGTGCATTTGGGACAACTGTTTTTTTAAATCTCTGACAATGTACCTCTGTGGTACAGAAATCTCAAATTCCTAAAGCAAATGCTGTTCAAGGCACGCTTACTGTCACAGTGTCACAGAGCAAGAAATCAGTCACTCACTTTAAGTAATTAAAATGGAAATGTGAGACATCCACCTACATAACTATTGCCTTAAATGGAAAAAGTAAAACAATTACACATCGGGTGGGAAAAATTAAAATTAATGAACCACTTATCGAAGATTATGGTTTCTGGCTGCAGCAATTCCATCCAAATAACAGATGACTATTTTACCGGAATGGTGCTGAGCATATTATATACATTTTCTTATTTAATTCAGCATTTCTTCGAGGGCAATATCATTACCATCCTTAGTATATGCGGATAGAGACTGAGGCTTTGAAAGGAGATGCGTGTAAAATGAAGATAGATTTATATTCTTAAATCTTTTAGCATGTTTAGTGGAAATATATATGTATGTATATATAATTATATAGCTGCTGTAATAGGTGCCCCAGAAAGCTCGTAGCAAAATTCAACATGTGCTCCTGGTTTTAAAAAGCTTCATGAGCTAGAAATAGCTCTTTGTTAGCATTTTTGGAATGTAGAGCCATGAGCAATTCCATACTTTTAACTAGATGTTTGTCTGATAAGTTGAAATCCTAGGATATGTGTGAAGTTATTTGGATGTGGGCTACTTGTGATGTCAACAGCTCATGGGAGTTAAGACGTTTACATGAGATTAGTACTCATATAAAAAGGACTCAGAAACCTTTCTTGTCCCTTCTGCTGTGTAAAGATACAGCAAGGAGATAGCCAGATATGAGGAAGAGGACCTCTACCAGACACTAAATTTGCCGGTACCTTAATTTTAAGAGAAATAAATTTCTTTTATTTATAAGCCACTAAATCTATGCTGATTTGTCATTGTATCTCAAACAAAAAGAAAAACAAAATGAAACTCCAGAAATTAATTTCCTCACATGAATTTTCATAAAAGGCTATCTTGAAAAATCCTAAGGATTGCCACACTACTTACATAAGCTCCAATAATTTGAATCTTTCTCCTCTCTGCCATAACAGATATGAGCATATTCATATACCTGAGAATCCCTGCAGAAAAAAACAAACTTTATTTAACCTTGTGTTTCTCTAACTTGATCACAAATCAACTGTAATCAAGTATAAACAAATCAAATGTAAATATTGCCTATTAATATTCTATAAAGCACCTTGGAAGGGGTGATTTTACTAAAGTGAGACACTAAACAAGGGCATCTGTAATCAACACACAGGATAGTACTCTCAACTATGGGCCACAAAGTAAAATAAAATGTAAAACAAACCAAGCCACAGAGTATGAACGCCCTTGTGAAATTTGCACATAAAACTGGCAGAAAAAAATAATAATGATGATGATGATGATGATCATATTGTGATAAAATAACAGCCAATACCTTTTTCTCTTTTGTATTTTCTGTATTCTCAATATATGTATATATTAGTTTACATTTGAAATATTCTTTAACTAAAACAGCATGGTGAGACACTTTCTACAAAGTTTATAGGCAGAACATTTTCCCAAAACAAGTCAGGAGGTGTTCGGAAGATGGTTTGGTTGGTAAAGTGCTTATAATGCAAGCGTGAAGACACGAGCTGGATCTCGAGTAGTAATACAAAAGTTGAGGCACGGTGGTGTGTACCTACAACCCAAGAACTGGGATAGGAGAGACAGGCAGATCCTTGGAGCTCCCTGACCAGACCACCTAGCCTAATGAATGAGCTCACCCCTTCTCCGGCCAGGAAGAGAAGATGTCTTCTAACCTCAACAAAAAGCCACGCACACATGTATAATGTGGATCTTTACACACGTGTGCACCTGGATATACATGAATAGGAACATACAAAATACCATCAGACCTTAAGAAACATAACCAAAAGATGTTGATTTCATGATTTTCATACATTATTTCCTGAGATTATAGGCAGGAGATTTGGTCTCAAGTGTGGCACCATTAAGAGTTGGGAATCTGTGTTCTTTGTGTCATGAGGATCTTTCTCTGATGACAAAAATCTATGTTACAGGAGTAGGTCTCCTCTAGTAAGAATGGATTAGTTCTAGAGAAAAAGCTGATACCATTATGGGTAGGCCTGGTCTCTTGATTCCTTGATCACATCCATGCCTTCTGTATAGACTTGGTTCCTTTCTGATTCTCCCAAATACAGTGGCAGGGAGAGGGTTCCTTCTTCACAAAACTCACATTAATGCTGTTCGATGCCTTCACCTCTAGAATTCTGAACTAAGTAAACCCCTTGATTTTGTAAGATAATTTGGTATAGCGATACAAAATAGAATAATACATCATACTAACAAAGGTTAGGCATATCTGAAGTTATCAACTAAAATTTGTTCAATTAATTTTTAATTCTAAGATCACCTACTGTGTCAATGTGAGAAGAATTAATTTTCAGCAAAAGGAAGTTAATTACAAATAGTAGAAGAAATAATCTTATAAAGACAATTAAAAACTAGTGTAAATATTGCATAGGACTTGATATTATACATATGGGATTCCAAAAATTCTACCAGAAAAAAAAATCTGGAAACAATAAACAAATCAGTAACAGGAAAAGATACAGAATTAACTTGTACAAATTAACAGCTTTTTTATGCACCACCAACAAATATACAGAGAAAGAAATAATGGACATTTTCGCATTCACCATGGTCTAGAGTGAAATACACACACACACACACACACACACACACACACACACACGGAAATATCCCATGATAATGGATTAGCAGAATACTGTGAAAAATGAACATTTTACCCAAAGCCATTTACAGATTCAATGGAGTCTCAATGAAAATGCTTATCTTATTTTTCACAGTAGTGGAAAAAATAATTATCCTAAAGTTTACACTGAACCAAAAAAAGCCCCTGATTTGCAGAAAAGACAAAGAACAGAAAACAAAAAGAAAAAATTCCTGAGCAAGATGAACAGTCCTGGAGGGATGTCATTTCAGATCTTATGATACACTACAGAGCTGTAGAAATAAACACAGTATGGTAGAGTGCCCCAACTGGGGATCCATCAGGTCTGCAGGAACCAAACCTGTTACTATTGCGGTGGTCAAGAGACACTTGCTGACAGGAACCTGGTATGGTGGTTCCTTGGGAGGTCCAGTCAGCAACTGACCAATGCAGATGTGGATGCTTGAAGTCAACCATCAGATGGCGCTCAGGGAACCTGGTGGGAGAGCTGGTGGAAGGACTGGAGGAGAGGAGAGGGATTGAAATTCCACTGGAAGAACAGCATAGGCTGACCTAACCACCCAGTTCTCCCAGAGTCTAGACCACCAACCACAGAGTGTACAGGGAGGGATCCATGGCGCCAGATACATATGTAGCAGAGGATGGCCTTGCTGACAGAATAGGAGGGGAGGCTCTCAGTCCCAGGGATATTTGATGCCCCAGCATAGGGGGATGCTGGAGCGGTAGGGCCGGGGGTAGGGGTGTTGGGGGGAGGTGAGCACCCTTATACAGGCAAAGAGTAGGGAGGAAGGGCAGATGTGGAACGTAAGGTTGGAGAAGGGGTAACTGGGAAGTGGGATATCATTTGAGGTGTAAACAAATGGAATGATTTATTGAAGAAAAAACAGTATGGTAGTGTGTAGGTTGATGTCATTATGCAGATGAAGGCAGACAAGATAAAATGAGGCCTGTCATTGGACAAGAAGGAAGGAAGGCGGGAAAAGAGGTTTTAGAAGGAAAGGAGAAGAGGAGAGAGAGGGACAGAGAGAGGAGAAGGAGCTGGGAGAACATGGGGACAGATGTTAAGATTCTTCTCTGCGCATAGATAGAGATTGTTATGACTATTCCTAAGGGATGGGTGTGTACAGGATTTTGCGCTGTCTAGATGGACAAATTATATCTTATCAATTGGATCAGAGGTTATTGCGTGGCGTGTTCTTTCATGTGGCGGCTTAATTGAGTTCAAGAGAGTGTGTGGTGGCCAGACACACCGGCCAGCCTCGGAGTCGGGATGTGTGTGCCTGGCGTGAGCGCAACCCACAAGGGAACTGTGAGTGAGGGCAGGGCAGCCTGGCAGGGTGCGGTGCTTGAAAGGCTCATGGACCGCCCAGGTCAGAGGGAGCCAGGGAGAGGAAGAGTGGAGCGATGCGCTCAGGGAAGAAACACTGTTTTTATTTTTACCGCAACAGTAGTGGCACAAAAAAACAGACATGTAGTCCAATGGAACAAATAATAAGATAAATCCAATGCACCTTAAATTGACCGTTGACTATTTGACAAAAACGCCAAAGCAAATGCTGGAGAGGGGTGGGGGGAAAGATCCTCAACAAATGGTGATAGTAAGAATGGATGTCCACCTGCAAAAGAATGAAATTAGACCTGTATGTGTGATCTAGTGGAGTAAGAGTAATAACAAAGGGGAGGGGAGGGGAGGGGAAGAGAAGGGAGGGGAGGGGAAGGGAGGAGAGGGGAGGAGTATGTAGATGTATATATGTATGATGGATGGATGTATATGTGTATGTATATATATATAGTTTAAATAAAACTTTCTCATGTACAAATATTTTTCTAAGAACTATAAAATATTTCGAAGAGAAACTAAAGGAAATGAAAACTAATGGAGTTTCACAATAGTTTCATTTCTATCAAAGGACTCAATCTATTGAGCCATTTATCTAATAATATACAGTAATCATTGAAATCTAGACAAAAATAAAATATAAATGTTTGCATATGTAAAAAAAAATCCTAAGATGATTACAGTAGCAATTTTACATAGGCTCTGTTGGAAAAGACAAGCTATGTCCAAGAACCAAACCTGATTAGTCTGCCCTTGTGTTTAATGAGGTTGCATTGAAACGCTGACCCTCCAAAATGAGTAAAGGCAAAGCAGCTGAAAAGAACTGACAATCTCACCACAAAACATATTTAGCTTAGCCAGGTGATGTCATTTATTAAAAAGAAAACATAAAGACATTTGACAAGAAAAAGGCAAGTGATGTACCAAGTTCGATGTCCAGCATTTCAATCCTCACTCCCTTTTGCACGGTCCCCTTTCCTCTGACCACATGGCTCTTTGCTGGCACTCCATCTGTGAAAATGTTCCATTGCCTCCTTTTCCTTAAATGTAGTCACTGAAGGCAAAGATTGTCCATTGGCAAGTCAATTCTAAAACTAATTAACCATTTAGCTGCAATTAAGTGACAAGCCAGCATGAAAATGGAGTGGAGTACAAGAAATGGTTTAATGGACAAAAGAAAACTAGAACAAAATCCAACCCCTGTCTTCACGGGTTAAATTTTACTCTTAAGTAGAAAAAACTTTAACAGTAGTGGGAAAAAAATACAGAAATATAAGTACTAGTGAAACTATAAGCTAAAACGACTCTTTTCTAGCTGCATTTCACCAGAGGTTGAAATGTTTGAGGATGAAAAGACTGGTGTCACCTACTACTACCATTCCCCCAACACAGGCACCATACATGTCACATGAATGGGAATAAAGATGTGAAGAACTTCAGATCTCACCAGCACAACCTCCTAAAAAGTAGAAAAAGAACTCATAATAAACTGTAGGAGAGAATCACTTATTCCATAGTTAAAAAAAATCTTTCCAGGTCAATTTACTTTCACCATATCTCCCCTCCACTTCAAAACAAGGGAGGGCATCTGAGCTTCTAATAGAGAACTTGGCATTTGTTTTCCAAAGATCCAGGGACTCAAGGCTTTGTTGTTGTATGTCTCTCTGAGGTTCACTAAGATAGGTAGCCTTGCAGCAGTCTAGGCATGGAGGACACAAGCATTTGAACTGTGTTTCATAAAGGTGAGGGTTTTTACTCACTGGTGGAGCATGTGTTTAACTTGGGGCAAGCCCTAGGTTTAGCCTCCAGCAAAGGAGGAGAAGGAAGGAGGGAGGGCCAAATATTGGACAGATAAACAATGTTCTAGTACTTTCACTCTGACGCTGCATCTCCAGTTTTGTCCATGACTTGACTTTGATCTAGCCCCTGTCAAACATCCTTCCATTTTAGAATCTTCCATCTCCAGTCCTTCCAACTCATCTTATTACATTTAACTTAGCATCCTGCATCTTGAACCAGGCTGTTGTCTTGAGCTACTTCATGGGAACTAGCAAGTTCTCCTTTATTTATCATAGAGCACAATCCAGATGCCATTTTGCCTCCCGACCAGTATAGATCCAATGTGTTTTCTACTTGGAATGTTAAAAGTTCAAGCAATGACCACTTGAAATCTATAGTATGGGATCAACACTCATCAAATCCCATGGCTTCTTACTGAAACAAAAGACCTTTTCTACTGAACAGGATTAATGTTTTTCAAATTTTACATAAATCACATAGATCACATAAAACACACCCTCTTACCCTGTGTATCTATTAGGTTCAGTTCCATGCTAGAAGAAATGAGAAAAAAAATGATTTCTGTCAAAATTTTACTTCAATCAGTTTTTTATTGAGAGAACCCATGAAAACTACAGTTCTGAGGTTAGCGTTTAGGAGCATTTGAGATGTCTTCAGAGGACCAGTTCAACTTCTAGAACCCACATCATGGGTGCTTAAAACTGTAATTCCAGCTAAAGGGTACCCAATGAGCTTTCCTGGATTCTGTGGGCATCTGTAGTCACACACTCACCCGAACACAAATAATTTAATATAAAAAAATTTTAACAAAAGGAAAAGAAAACTACATTTCCATTGAAGCAATGGGTTGAGGCCATACATGTCAGAATCACAGACGGAGAGAACATGCAAATCTCTGCCTGTTTTCTCTTTCCTAACCATGAAAGATCTCATGACTGGTGCTTCGTAGCCAAACAAGTAATATGACCACAAGAGAGCTGTGCCAGAAGCCTTTCATAATTGGATTTTGGCATCACATAGATTGTCATGTTAGACAATTGAAGCTTCTAATGCTTCTGGTTTTCCACAAACCTATGAACTGTGCCATTCTCCTGCACAACTTCAAAAGCCATGAATTTGATACATTGGCCATTCCAGAAACATGAATTCCATGCCCCCACAGAAAAGAAACGCATGCCAGAATTTGTCAACATTTAATACACTCCAGCAGAAGTGTCTACAGTTCTCTTCTTGTCACAGATTCAAAGTAATTTAAAAGCATTCTATGAACGAGAGCCCAAAAGCATTGGTTTTTTTTAAATTATTTTAACCATTATGGAAATTAAAATAAGGGTTATAAGGGCAGGTTTATTCAAAACCCAAATTATTTTAAAAGGCCTTCATCTGGAAGGAAACACAGCAACCCATAATATTAAAGGAGAAAACAAAAGAGGACCACAAGCCACATGGATGAGCAGAACAATACAGGGTGGACAGAACAGGTAAGATGCCACTGGGCTATGGTGCCTCTCAGGAGAATATACAAAAGGGGCAGTCATTTGGTGCCACCAAAAACCTGGCTCAAGTCAATGCTAATTCTGAGTTGGATGGAAAAATATCAGCTGAATCATTGCCCAGAGAGGAAAGGGGAACGGGAGAGTGTAGGAAAGCCCAATTGCTGCTTTTTATAAACATTCGAGGACAGCCAGAGCCAAAACTGTCATGCAGATGAAAGGCCTGGCTGCTGACAATTTGTTCCAAGTTAGGCTCCCTCTCTTTCCTCTTCCAGAGTTTTTAGTAGCTTCAAATAGCATCACCCATCATGTATCATTAAGAAAATAAGTCTGATAAGCTCATTGTCGTTTGTCTTTTACTGTTCGCAAATTGATTTAGGTCCCTATAGCTTGCTAGATTCCCAACCCAAGGGTTTTAGAATCCATGTTCCACAGATGGGAGGTTTAGGAAAGGCTACATGATAGCTTGCTAACTGTTAGAGGTAAAAATGGAGGCTTGTGCTCTGACTGCAAATCAGCACAATGGTACGGTTAGGATGTAAATTCTGGATCTTGGGCTTTGGGCATGAATCCTTACACCAACTGCATTACTTCTGTATCTCTTAACTCCAGCGTCTTCACCTATAAGGGTCACAACTCAGTATTCTACATCATTGTGCTGTCATTATGAACTAATGATTCTGAAGGGCTTGGCACAGCTCCGAGTATATGTTAAGTACTCAATAAATGCTAGGTTTTATAGCCATCATGATTCCCATTATATTTCCCTCTCCAACGAACACTCCTAGAAGATGAAGTCTTCTAAAGAAACTCGCCTTGTCTCTAGGCAGGACCATCCCACGCACATTGGTTCTGGACTGAATAACAAGGACAAATCCAGCTGAGCACCACAAGGGTTCATTGTTCTTTGCTTCCTGACAGTGAGCACAATGTGCTACCTCAAGTTCCTGCTGCCTTGGTGGGGGTACCCTTGAACTATGGGCCAAAATAAATCCTTCTTTAGTTAAAAAGAAAAAGAAAAAGTCTATCAAATATTGTGGGATGTGTGCAGGTGTGCATCTTGGGGGGGGGGTACATATAGACAACACCCTACAGGCAAATGTTAGGAATTACAAGGTATACATACTTGTCTTTTGCCCTTCGTTGGAATACATTTCCAAAACCTCTCACTAAGAGACAGAGTGGAATGTTTACCCAGTCCTCCCCAACAAGCATCGTATAAAGGCATGGCTGATCAAACTGCAATGTGTACACTGACTGGGCAGCTCTTCATGATTTGCCATCTATGACTCTTGAGATTAAGAATAAGTTTCTTAAAATGTTTATACTAATGTGGTAGAATCTAATAAAATCATGCAATTTGTATTTATAATCTTGTTTCTAAATTCTTTAGTCCATCATTATTTATAAAGCTACTGGTTTGAGTCTATTGGATTCAATTGATCAAAGAATACTAGTCTAGGATACATACTACCTCTTCTCATCAGGTTCTAGCAACTCAATGTCATCACTATGGTGAACTTATAGGCTAGTTACTAGAGTAACAAGATACACATACTATGAAGTAATTCATGCTGAAAACTATGAATATGCCACAGAATAAGGCATACTCCTCTCCTAGTTAAACACAAACTTGCTTACTTCTTGATATTCCCAAATGTAGGGAAATGAGAAATTACTCACCAGAATTATAGTAATTGTGGATACATACAAAGAGACAGGGACTATGTTGGCCTTCAATAAATATATCCATTAGAATTACCCATTGGATTAAGTTTAAAAAAAACACGCTATAATTCTCTAAAACCAACATGTATCTATTCTATCTTTGGTGGCACAACTAATTGTTTCTTGGTTTTCTTGGTTATTTTGTTTGTTTATTTGTTTGTTTATTTGGTTGGTTGGTTGGTTGTTTAGTTTGGGGTTTGTTTTTTGTTGTCATTGGGTTTTGCTTTTGTTTTTTTGATAAGACAAAGAGGTTTCAGTAATATTCAAACATCCTTTAATCCATTAAGCACATGAACATCAATACAGCCTACTCTTGACCTGAGTACTATGGCTTTCTAGACTTCAGGGAATCATCATTATTTTCAGCACTGATCAATAGTTCTCAAAAAAAAAATGAAAGAAAAAAACTAGTGAAAAACTAAATTCTGTTGTCTAGTGTTCAGGTATCTTGGCAAATGTCAAGTTACTTAGAAATGACGTATTCACTAGATTTAGAAGTACTCCTTCGAAGCCCTTGGTCCTGCCAAGGTTGGACCCCCAGTGTAGGTGACTGTCAGGGGGGACAGAAAGAAGGGATGAATGGGGAGGGGAACACCCTTATAGAAGAAGGGGAAGGGGATGGGATAGGGGGCTTGTTTGAAATGTAAATAAAAGTATCCAATAAAAGAAAAAAAGATCAAATAGAAAAAAAAAAGAAGTACTCCTTCAAAAGAATCCTGACACCTCTTAAGGCAAGAGGCAATAGGTAAGCGAATTCTCTCTTATCTGGGGTTTGATACAGCATCAAAAGTTAATTTTCTCTAAAGTTTTCTCGTTAATTTATTTTTGAGAGCCTCATACACGAGTATACCTCTATACCTTCCCACTCTTTCATCCTCTCCTTAAGCTCCTGATGGGCCCGTTCCCTCCCTAAGCCATGGCCTCTTTCTGAAAGTTATGTTTTAGTTAGAAGGATCAAATAGACCCCTAATGATCTGCTCATTAGATCTAACACAAATACCATAATTGGTAGTCCATACAAAGATCTCAGCCGTCAAATCATTTGGATTATTATCCTTATTTTTTCTCACACTAAGTTTGAAGAAAGCTTTTATTGACTCTAGCAATTAACTATTGACAATCACACACCCTAGGGCATTTATTGAAATCAACGGTCTAAAACAAAAACAGGGGTCATATTTCATCTTTGTCCTATATCTACAGTGGATTTCTATGGTGACAGGCTGAATTGTGTCTCTTAAAAAAATCTTTTTTGAGGCCCATTATAACCAGCAATACATCAAAATGGAGCTCTGTTTGGAGATCAAATCCTTTAAAAGAGGAGAAAGCATAAATAAGAACTTTAAGGATGTTATCTAATACTATCTGACTTAAGAAAGAGAAAACTGGATGTCTATAGAGATATTGAGTATATACATACACAGAAAAAAATGACACACATCAGTCTTCTGATCAACAAGACCTGAGAAAACTGGGAGGAAATATATTTCTATTAAGCCAGGTAGTCTGGAATTTTGCTATGGTGTCTACAGCAAACTAATATACCTGCTATTGTACAAGTTAAGAGAGTCAATGCTTTGTACTATTGTATTTCTCAATTTCTTCAAGAAGGAAACTTTTCTGAGCCCATTGAGATGACCAAGGAGAGACCTGGGGGATAAGGTTGAACTATTCCCACCATCTGAAATCTCTCAGTTCTTCTTCCACAGTTTATCTGTCAACATAACTTAATTTGACATCTGGCATCCTGAGTACAATATCTATCACGGAAAACATAGGGAAGCTTGCTCAAGGCTGATTTCCTGAAACAGAGTAGCTACATGTAAATTTGTACCAAAAAAAAAGAAAGAAAGAAAAAAGTACTGCCCAACAGTCTGTTAAAATGTCCAGTTATCACTCTCTCATAGCTGAGATTGCCCTAAGAAATAGATACCATAATCTAAGTACCTTAGACATTAGAATTCATTTTCTCACAGTCTGGATGCTAGATGTTCAAAGACTGGGGTTCCAACATGGTCAGCTTCTGGTGAAGGCTCTCTTCTTGGCTAGTATGTGGTTGCCTTCTCACTGGGTCCCCACAGAAGTCCTTCTTCATCTTTCATTGATGGAAGAATAGAGAAACCGTGCTCTTCTCATAAGAATTCTGAACACAATGAATCATGAGCCCATGTTCACAACTTCCTTTAGCCTTAATAACTTCCTTACAGGCCCAACATCACATTGAAAGTTATATCCTTGTTGTAAGAATATTTAGGAGGAGGCTGGAGACATGGCTCAGTAGTTAAGAGCACTGACTGCTCTTCCAGAGTTCAAATCCCAGCAACCACATGGTGGCTCACAACTATCTGTAATGAGATCTGATGCCTTCTTCTTGTGTGTCTGAAGATAGCTACAGTGTACTCATCTACATAAAATAAATAAATCTTAAGGTCAAAGTCTACCATGGTCAGATAACCTCTGGGCTCAAAGAAATTTGGGAGACTCCCTACATTAGTTTGTCTTCTCCTTCTCTGACATTGTCTGAGGAATTCAAAACTCCCTACCTGAGAAATGTCATGGTAACCTTAGTTTGATTATAGGATCAATTTCCTTTCTCTTGATAAAACTTGTTCAGCTAGCACCTGAGATTCCTGAAATACTTCCCTGAGCTAATGAGGCATTCCCAGTACCCTAAGTCCTCAGCCAATAACCCTTGCCCATCCTGGATGTCCCTGCCCTCAGGCTACTAAAACTTTATAAGTCTCCCTCGTATGCAAATTGATCTACTTGTTGACAGTTGGTCCCAGTGTGGCCATTTATCATATGCATTCACAGGGCTTCCAAATCCCCTGATTGCTGTCTCTGCTCCCACTCACTGCCCTTGTGAATCCTATTGGCCAGTGAACCAGGAAACCCACACTCACCAAAGATTATTCTAAGAAACAGGTAAATACTGGAGTTTAATATAGAGAACAGGTGTTAGTGACACTTGAACATTTTGCAACCCCTTAGGAAGAACAACAATATCAACCAACCAGATTCTCCTCCCCCCCCAAAGCTCCCAGGGACTAAACCACCAAAGATATCTTTTAAAAATGAGAAGTTGCCACAACTTCCACATTTCTTTCTTGACACCATGGCAGGCTTCCTCCTGACACTGTCCCTGTGACTTCTCTGAAATAGCACCAAGAATGTGATCATTCTTTTACTACAAAAATCTTTCCTGAATTTATGCCAATCTCAAAACAGGAACAATGGATTCTTGAAAACGTACTTTTAACTTTTCAGACTGTGCAGCACAAGAACTCACGTAAGAGTATAAACAAGACTTGAGTGCCAATTGTCCAATGCACACCACTTCAACCACTTAGTTCTCCTGGTAGACACTTTGATTATCCACAAGGTCTCTGATTCTGCAAATTCCGTAGGAGGTTTCTGCATTCTTTTCATCATGTTTTTTTCCTGGGCAATCTTGGAAAATGCAACAGTTTCATACCTGAGGGTGTTTTCTGAGCATAATGGTCAAGATTTCTAAGATCTTCTCTCTGCTAACATGTTCCCATCTTATTTACAATAGCCACTTTGAAAATAAAATATTCAACCCTTCTAAGCAGGGTTTTTTTTTAATTTCTTTATGCATGCTGGATGGACTTGAATACTAAAATTTATTCTATGTATTATGGGGAGAGGGGTTGGAAAGTTGATATATAGAGTACCCAAGGCTGCTGTACAAAGTACAGCAAAATGGATGGCTTAAAGCAAGAAATTTATTTTTTTTTTTTGCAAATACTGGCAGTTAGAACTGTAAAATTAAAGAGCTAGCAGTGCTGTACTAATCTCTAAGATACTGTGTAAAATTCTCCCTGGTGTTTTTGCTAACTTTGTATAAAGCTGTCCCTCTTAGACTACTTCTGCTCACAGCTTCAGCTTCCCAATGCTTGCCTCTGTCATCACATACTCTTCTTACTGGGAGTGAGTATTACCTACTCTTCAGGTAAGGACACCTATTCCACCAGATGCCCTCCTTGTCTTAGGGTTTCAACCACTGTGAAGAGACACCATGACCATGGCAACTCTTACAGAGAAAAACATTTAATTGGAGCTGGCTTGCCTTTTTAGAGGTTTAGTCCATTACCATCATGGTGGGAAATAGGCAGGCAGACATGGTACTGGAAAAGGAGCTGAATGTTCTACATTTGGACGGGCAGGCAGCAGGAAGTGAGTAAGACACTAGCCTGGCTTGATCATCTGACACCTCAGAGCCCACCCCTAGTGATACACTTCCTCTAATAAAACCACACCTACTTCAGCAAGGCCATATCACCTAATAGTGCCACTCCTGTGAGTCTATAGGGATCATTTTCTTTCAAAAAACCATACTCACCTTACTTTAAAAATTCAATTTTCAAATATGGTTGTATTCACAAACATAGGGGATCAAAGCCTCAATATTTGAGTGGACACAGTTCAACACATAAAAGCAGAAAAATAGGAAAATCTCATTTGAAGTCAAAATAATTACTAAAATAAACTGTTCCCAAGTACGTAAAGAAAAATGGCAGATGATGGTATGTCATAGTCTCAAATATCATGATGGGTTTGGGTAACATACAACTATAATATAAAACACAGATGTAAGGTTCAAAACTGTGAACTGATTTAAAAAAAAAGTATTACACAACAATAGAAACAGAAACCTTCATATTGATGTTATATTTCTTTTAAAACTATTAACTTTTTCCACAATAGATCTTAAAATGTCTTTTAAAAGAGAATGAATGATTAGCTGTCTGAATATAAACATCCAAAAAGCAGTTCTGACTTGGAGAGATAGCTTGACACACAAACGTGAAGAACCAAGTTTGAAACCCCAAAACCCATGTAAAAGTTGGGCTCCATTGCATGTATCTACAATTCAATTCTATGTCTGGATCAGTAGGCAGCAGGAAGAGAATGAAACACTCCAACAAGGCCACGCCTATTCTAACAATGCCATACCTCCCAATAGTGGCACTCCCTATGAGCCTATGGATGCAACCTATATCCTCTGACCTCCACATGTGTACTATGGCATGCACTTGTGCATGCACGCACACACACACTCACACACATGCATGAGCATCACACATATTTATACATACACATGCATCAAACATATAAAAGATACAGTCATCACTAAAGTTTATTAGTCAATCTTTTTAATTTGTTGAACTCATTTTGACTAAACAAGGCAAATCTATTTAACATTTATTCAACAAATTTATTTAACAAACATTTATTGAGCACATTGTTTGCCAAATGTTCCATACTCTGCATCCACAGCTAAGAAAAGCCTGGTCTCTGATCCCTGGGTGCATCTTGACAGTGTAGTAGGGGGAAAAATGAGTCAATACAGTGCTCAGCACTATATCACATAGATGTTAGTGGCATGGCATTATGGAATCAAGAAAACAGCTAAACAATCCACTCTAGGAAAGCATCCCATCTAAAGAAAAAATGTACTGAATCATAATAAAGAGTTCAGAGAGGTATTACAAATCAAGGAACATCACATGTAAAAACAAAATTGTGAGCTACAGCACAGCACATTCTGGGAATTGCAATAAGATCAATGTTAATTGAATTGAAATGAAAGATGCGAATAGTGAGAGAGGCAAGGAGTGGTTTTCATCAAAGCAGGGACATAATTATAAAAATAAACCTCCATAGTGGGAGCATGGAGAAGTCGGTGGCTTAAGAGGTACTCACATGTGCCTGTCCTCACCTTCTAGACATGATTCCACTTTGCACACCTTAGAGTTAGAAAAGGATGGAATCATTGTATGGCCAGTCCTGGCCAACAGGCTGTGAACAGAGATAATATACATCACTTCTAATAATAATAAAAACAAAACAAAATGAACAGAGAAGATACACCATGTTTATTTGTTCTTTAACTTGCCTGTAGAAAGCAGTTGTATCCAGATAGTGTAGCCTCTGTGCAAGGCAGGATAGACAATCTATACTCATAGATAATGTGGGACATTGAGAGCAAAACTCAGTAAGAAGGACCTGTATTAACAATTCATAATTGAAACAGGAGAAAACTACAGACTAGAAAATAGTCCATCTTAAATTTATGGGTTTTTTTTAAAATGTGGACATTTAACAACTATCACAATTTCTCTTGATGTTACTAAAATATAAACTAATGTAAAGGAAGTTTGAAAGATAAAATGAACCCTCCCATGAGGTCCACAAAGGAATCCAATATTCCTCTAGAACAGCAACAGGAATAAGAAATATAAAGTCTCAATTCTTGCCCTGTGTTGCAAGGCACAAACATGCATAGTGGTTTTTACCCTCTTCTTCAGAGTTCACTAAACGTTGTGGTCATTCTACAGAGCCAGGTCCAAGTGAGGGATTCAAACTATCAATTTAGTTGGAACGTAACTCTGCTATATTTGAAGATTGTAATAACTTCAGGGGGATAGTTTTAACAATCCTACTTACTGGTAATAACTGTAATAAAAGAATATGTGTGTGCCACACTGAGGAAAACATTAATGTGAGCTTATATTTGCTGCATAGCCCGTGTATCTAAGCTTTAGTCCACTAACAATTTAGTCTCCCTAAGGGATTCTCAGGATCAGGTACTTCAGAAAAATTCAGTTGTGTGATCTCTGACTCAATCAGCACTTACTGAACGCCTGCAGTGCTTAAATTATGCACACACACACACACACACACACACACACACACACACTCAGAGTGGGCAGAAAAGTAAACCTTCAAATTCAGAGGCTAGTCTCTACCACTAAAACATTTTCAAAATAAATTTGCCCGAGAAAATGAGAAATGGATGAATTAAGAAGTTGGACAACAGTTTATATATGGCCGGAAACGTAACTGAGGAGTCAATCAGGTAGTTTCTCAGCCATCGATATGACTAAGAATGGGAGGAAGGGAAGAGGTAGGAAGGAAGGGAAGGAGGGAGACAGGGCAAGAAGAAAGGAAGGTGGAACTTAGAAGGAGAAAAGAAGCTCTGAAGGAGGGAGGGAGACAAGATAAGTGCTAGGACTAAAGGCAGATGCCTGGCTTATCTCCCTTTCTTTTGACATTTAGAACTGTAGCTCTAAAATTCCTTTTTATTTTAATACCACATTGGAAAAGTCTAGGGAAAACAAAGGAAGGTCAAACTTGCTTGCTTTTTCTACTTTGGAGCTTTTGTTCTTACTGGTTACAGAGGGAGGGGTGGAAATGAGGGAAGGTTCTCTCTATATTCACCATTTTCAATCTTTCCCACCCTTTGCCTCTTTTCTCCAGCTGAGTATCTCCTCCATTAAGCCATTGATCCTGCTCTTGTTGAGCCAGAAAAGCCCTCCAGGTGGGCAGGTCTCAGACCCCTCCGTCCTTGGACCATTGGCAGCACTCGTCCTATTGGCCCCTCCTTCTATTATAAGCCACCTTCTTCACTTTGTTTCTGATATCGCATGCCCTCTCCCTTCACGACCCCTGGATGCTCCCTTTTCATTTTTGTGGCTACTTTCTCATCTCTTCAAAATGCCAATTGGGAGAAGCTGAAAAAAGTTCATTGTCACTCTTCTGTCTTATGATTCCATTCAGTTTTGTGACTATTAAAACCACCTTGTTTTCAGAGGGGAAATAGCCATCCTACAAAATCGATCTCTAGATTCAATACAATACCCATCAAAATTCCAACACAATACCCTAGAAAAGACAACTCTCAGCTTCATATGGAAAATAAATAAATGCAAAAGGGTAACTAAATCAATTTTGAGCAATAAAAGAACTGCCAGAGGCCTCTCTGTTCCTAATTTCAAGCTGTACTACAAAGTAATAATAATAAAAGCAGTATGGTATTGGCATAAAGACATCATGTTGATCAATTGAATCTAATTGAAAACTCCAACATAAATCTATGTACATATGAACACAGTTTTTTTATAAAGAAGCCATAAATACACACTTGGGGTGGGGAAGAAAGCATCTTCAACAAATGGTGTTGGTCTAACTAGATGTCTGCATGTAGAAGAATATAAATAGATCCATATCTATCACCCTTCATGAAGCTCAAGTCCAAGTGGATCAAAGACCTCAACATAAAAGTGGATACACTAAACCTGACAGAAGAGAAAGTGGGGAATACTCTTGAACACATGGGCACAGGACAATACTTTCTGAACAGAACATCAATAGCACAGGAACTAAGAACAATTAATAAATGGGACCTTGTGAAACTGGGAAGCTTCTATAAGGCAAAAGACAGGGACATTCAGACAAAGTGGCAGTCTCTAGAAAGGGAAAAGTTTCTTTTTTAACTGTACAACTAATAGAGGGCTAATGACCAAAATATATAAAGAACTCAAAAAACTTGACAACAGAATATCAAATATCCCAATTTTAAAATAGGGTACATTCTCTAAACAGAATTTGCAATAAAGGAAATTCAAATGGCTGATATCCATTTAAAGAAATACTCAACTTCCCTAGCCATCAAGGAAACACAAATTGAAAACTACTTTGAAGTGCATTCTTATACATGTCAGACTAGTTAAGATCAATATTATAAGTGACAACTCTTGCTGGTGAGACTGTGGAGCAAGGGAAATACTCCTCCATGGTTTATGGGGAGTGCAAACTTGTACAGTCACTATGGAAATCAGTATGACAGTTGCCCAAGAAGTTGCAGATAATCTACCTCAAGATCCGTCTATACCACTCTTAGACATATGACCAAAGAACAATTCATGGTACCTTAAGGACACCTGATGAACCATGTTCATTGCTGTTCTATTCATATAGCCAGAAACTGGAAGCAACCCAGATGTCCCTAACAGACTAATAGATAAAGAAAATTTGGTACATTTACAAAGTGGAGTCTTACTCAGCTGTTCTTTAAAAAAAAAAAATAACATATTGAAATTTACGAGCAAATAGAAATTTACAGGAACTAGAAGCAGTCATCTTGAGTGAGGTAACTCAGACCTAGAAAGACAAATATGATATGTATTACTTGTGTGTGGATATCAGATGCTAAATAAATAATAACTAAGATACAATATGTAGTTGCTTAGAGGTTGGCTTTCAAGGAAAGCATGACTTGTAAGGTGTGAGATAACACATGAATCTCCCTAGGAGAGAGAAATAAAATAGATTTTGAAGGTGGACTAGGGATGGGAGGGAGAGTGGACATGAGAGAGAGGATCAGGTAGGGAAAGGGAGGGGAGATGGGGTTGAGGGATGGAATGAGGAGAGAGACAGCTAGAATTAAGGGACGTTTAGGAGATAATATGAAAATCTTGTGCAGTGGAAACATCCTAAAATATATAAAGGCAAATCTGAAGAAATCTTTAAATAATGAGGGAGATAGAGTTTCAACTGGCCATCTCTTGCCACCAAATG
The DNA here is from genome assembly GCF_011064425.1 of Rattus rattus. Lineage (NCBI taxonomy): Eukaryota > Metazoa > Chordata > Mammalia > Rodentia > Muridae > Rattus > Rattus rattus. Next base: position 41,358,260 of record NC_046164.1, on the reverse strand, counting down.
AAGCTTCCAGTACTAGGACTAGACTCGATCCAATGGAGTTGTTGGTCAAAGCTCTACCATGGAAATCCCTAAAGAACCCAGACAGTAGCCAAGATAATAGGCTGCTCTCAGCAAACATCAAGGCCACATTGTTGACGACAACACCAGCACAACTCTTTGAACATGAAGAGGTCAAGCTGGTGTCTCCATCAAACCTTCACCCCCAACTTCTAGTGTCTTTGCTGTGAGAAGTGCTCTGAAAAGTACCAAAAAAAAGAAATGTAAAGCCAAACCCAGTCACAAAACCTTTGATCTACGATCTATCCTGCCTTCAAAAATATTCTAGAGCAATGGTGACCCAAAACTTGTGGAAGTAACAAATCAATGTATGATTTGACAAAAGGCCCACTTTATGAGGGAGGGACCAGTACCTGGCACTGATGGTGAATCTAAAACTAGAGACCAGACAGTCAGATTTCTAGGGTAAGACCAAAAACTACTGGTCAAGAAGAAGAAAAGCAACAATAAGATGACTCCTGATGGTATTCCACTATACCCATAGAGCAGTGCCTTATTCAGCCATCTTCAGAGAAGCGTCTTCCTTCAGAGTTGGGAACAAATAGAGAGGAACACAGCCAGACATTATGCAAAGAGAGAGACCTTGGCACACACAGCTCTAAATACGATGTCATCATCAAATCCCTTCCCTCGGGGCTCAGGGGACCTCTCAGAAGACAGAATGTGAGAACCATGGAGGAAAGAGGATACTAGAATAAGGCCTCTCCATCAACTGAGCAAAGCTCAGAGACTGAAGCAGGAAGCACAAGGCCAACACAGGTCTGCACCATGTCCTCTGCATATATATTATAGGTTTCAGTTTAGTATTTTTATGGGAATCCTAAGTTTGAGTAGATCTCTGATTCTTGAGCCTTCTCTTGGGGCTTTTTACCTTCTTTCAATTTGCTTCTACTATTTCAGTGTGATGCTTTTTATTTTATCTTATTATACTTTGTTTCATTAAAAAAATAAATTAAATTTAAAAACCATCTTGTTTCTTATGTCTCCCTCCGGCACTCACTTCAAGTCCCAGTCTGACACATCATTGCCTATTTGGAATCTCTACTTGGCCAACTCTATTGGTTATCTCAAAGTTAATATTCCTAGAACTAACTGTTTGTCATTTCTATCAAAACCAACTCAGCTCATGATCATCTCCGACCCAATCAAAACAAGGCCAAAACTTTTAGTTTCATCCTGAAAGTCTCTTTTCTTTGATGCCATATACGTTATTCATTAGCAAATCTTGTTAGCTCTACTTTCAAAATATGTACAGGATCCTACTAATTTTCACGTTCTCTACTGACAACCCATGATCCCTGCCTCTGTTGCATCTTGCTTGGAATGTTAGGACCTCCAACTAGGATGCTGGTTTGACATATGCTAATCTTTAAAATAACCACTGATCACGTTAACATTTCAATTCATTCTCCCCCATTCAAAAATCTTCATTTGACTTCCCATTCCAAACCAAGTATAAAACAAAATCCACATAGAGATGTCAGAGTCCCCATCGTTTCTCTTACTGTATGTCACTTCACCCTCCCTTTCTCCATACTGGTCCTCCTGCTACTGTTCCTCATTCCTACCTCAGGGCTATTGACTTTGTTGGTAAGTCATACTAAAACACTTCTCCCACAGAAACCATTAACTACCCTCTTCATTTCCAATATGATCCAACTGCTATCTTCTAGCTGAGAGTTTCCTGATCACTCTGAGATTTATAGCCATCCCTATAATTCCTGGTTCATTCCATTCTGGTTAGTTCCTCTGTGATGGCTTTCACTACCTAACATACTGTATATTTTATGTTTATCCTGGTTAAAGTTGATCTCAGAATCAGAACACAGGGTGCAGGGATAGTTGTCTGCTTTGCTCCCTGCTCTGTGCCTAGCCATAATGATAGTAGCAGACATTTCTGCTCTATAAATACTTGGGAAAATCCTTGACCTCTGAAAGCTCTTCCTAGACAATACACTAGGAAGAGAGGTCAGTGCCTAAGCTACCCCTCTAACTCGAGCTGTGACAAGCTCAGGGCGGCGTCTTTTATGAATGTTTTTTCTAAAACTGGGTTTTTGATTTATCTGACTGTGAGTTGAGCATCAGGTACTTTCCCAAGGGCAGGAAAGAGAAGTAGATATAGAGGGAAGGAGAATGTGGGTGGCGTGGGAATGATGAAAGAGGGGGAAAGAAAAGGAAGAAGGAAGGGCTGGAGGGAGGGAGGGAGGGAGGAAGGAAGGAAGGAAGGAAGGAAGGAAGGAAGAAGGGGAAAAGGGAAAAGGGAAAGAAGGGAAGGGAAAGATAAGGAGGGAGGGAAGGACATAGGGAAAGCATGCAAGAACCCTTACAACACTAGGTTCCACTCTGGGAATACAGCTTCACCCAGCTTATTTATGGCATTTAAGTTGAAGGCAGCATGACCCCAGCATGCTGCTTCTTGCATAGATCTAGATAAATAGAAGTCATCAGTTTTCAAAAAGTAAATGGCCTCCTCCTAACCAAATGCACTTCTTAAATGCCCATATGAGCCAATTAAAATGTGAAATGGTTCCAACTTCTAAAAGCTTTTCCTAGACAACAAGCCAGGAACAGAGGTCAATGCCCAAGCTACCCCTCTACCTCACGCTGTTAAGCACTGTTCGGCTCAGGGCTGGCTCTTGTTGAATTTTAATCTGCAGCAATATCCATTGATTTTTTTTTCCAAAACTAGGCTTTGATTTATCTTATTGTGAATTTAAACCTTTGGAATTGCCCCAAGTGAACTAAAATTCCACCATCCGGTAAGAGTGCTGCTCATTACCTGTGTTAATTTCCTCTCTCTCTCCACATTCAGGAACCCCATCTGCTGCCGTTCCAGCTGTGAGAGAAGACAAGGGCCAGAGAGGGAACAGACCCAACGCAGAAGCTTGGAGACCTGTGGGCAGGAAGAGCGCTTTCATAAGAGCAAAGAACTCTGCAACTCACAGTGGATACAGCTAGAGCCACCTAAAATAATGAGGCAAAAATACGTCCAGAATATTATCGACAGGCTGACAGGTTCGTGATCCATTATTTTCAACGTTCATATTTTTCAAAATAACAATTCTTAGCAGAACAGCAATAAATTCATTTTAAAGATTTAGTTATATAAGGTTGTGTTATAAAAGCAGATCCAGCATCGCAGTGCATAAAACAGTGTCAGTACACACGGACAGAAGCACGCACTGAATTCCTGAGCTGGGTGGGTAGAACTGTACAGAAATGGCAAATGTAAGGTGACCCATGAAGGTGCTGGCAGTGGCAGAGTAACCCACCCCATCGTTTATCTGGTAAGGTTTCTCTGCAATGACATCATAGAAGAAGCCACATCTGGTGACATTTCTGACCCCCATTGCCCTTTGAAGGGCCTTCCTGATACTCTGTGGAATTGCTGAACCTTTGTAAAGAATGCATTTTCTTCCTCTTCAGGGAGATCAACAAGATTGTACTGATTTAGAAGGACACTTAGCTAACTCAATTAATACCTGGGAAGCAAGAATATGATTTGTTCCCAAATTGCCCCCACCCTAAAGAGAGGAGGTGAACATGGAAATGACATCTTTTTTTAGGACTGGTTCCTGGGCTGGGGTATATTCCTCTTTACATACATACATACATACATACATACATACACATACATACATACACACACACACACACACACACACACACACACACACACACACACACACACACACACACACACCACCTCTCAGCACCAAGGAGAAATCTCTGCATATGGAAGATTTTAGTGACGTCTAAAACTGGTCAGTTCCCATTACATAAAGCCACAACTGGTTATAATGCTGAGGTCAACTGATCATGGGGTACCCTGCCCCAAAAGATTCATCTACAGTATAGCTCCTGCATCTGGGTCTCCAGAAACATCATGGAAAAGAGGGGGAAAGAGGTTGTAAGAACCAAAAACAAGAGGTCTACTGTGAGATTGTTTCTCCTAGGTGGTGACAAGGAGGATACACCTAAATTCCTCAATGATATGGTTACATAGACAAAAACAGAACAATAATAATAATAATAATAATAATAATAATAATAATAATAATAATGGACCTGCTGTGGCAGAAGAGAATGTGTCATGGCATCTGACCTCTAAATAAAGAACTACACACAACATGACTACTGAGAGAAGAATTGGTCTCTTGGTCTCTTATATAAATAAACCCCCTAATTAGTTATCTAATACAGTGTACTTAGCCAAATGGACATAGGGGAGTTTATTTGTGTGTGTGTGTGTGTGTGTGTGTGTGTGTGTGTGTGTGTGTGTGTGTGTGAAAAATAATCACTTACGAGAAACCATAAAGTGATGGAAAAGGCATACAAAAGATTCTAGAGAGGGGTTGAAGAAATTAGAGGAAAGGAGGTGATGCAATTACATTTTAATTAAAAATTTTAAACAGGTCAACTCATTTTTCATTTTTTCTATTTTTGAAATCATAAGATAATTACATCATGTCTTTCTTCCATTTTCTTCCTCTGAACCCTCCCAGATACCCTCTTGCTCTCTTTCAAATTCACTGCCTCTTTTTTCACTAATTACTGTTACATGTATATACATGCATTATGTACATAAATATTCCTAAGTACATATATATGTGTGTGTGTGTGTGTGTGTGTGTGTGTGTGTGTGTGTGTGTGTATATATATATATATATATATATATATATATAACCTGTTCAGTCTGTATAATGTCACTTGCATGCATATTTTCAGGGCTGATTTTTGATATTAAACAATCAGTTGGTGCATTCTTCCCTGGGAAATGAACACTGCCTCTCCCGTTTTCAGCATTCCCTGCTCACTTGCAGTTTTTGTGTAGGGTTGAGGCCTCCTGGGTTTTTCCTTGTCCACACTGGCATTGCTGTTATTGTTGTTGGCTTGTTAAGAGCATGCCTAGGCAGCCATTTTGATGAGACTTTATGATTGCAGTTTCCTGACATTCCTAGTAGACACGCTCTCTCAACAAAGTCTGTGGTGCTAGCTTTTCTGCCACCTTCTCCCCAGTGATCTCTGAACATTAGATGCAAAAGTTGTTTTATCAGTGTGTCCATTAGGACTGGGCTCCATTAATCTGAATTTTTATTGGTTGTGGATTTTATAATGGTTTTCTGTCTATTGGAAAGACAAGTTTCTTGCTGACATATGAGGACTACACTTATCTGTGTGTATTAAGACAAATATTTAGAATATAGTTAGGGGTTGTGCTGGTTTAGTAAAGAGGCAGTTGTGGTTTTTCCTCCAAGATTCATGGCTTTGCTCACCCTGGGAAGCTAAAGTACAGTGAGAGTTACTGGTTACTACCAAGGATGCATACCACAACTGCACACTGAGAATGTACCATTCTGGTTATTGTGGTTCATAAGCATCACGGCTGTGTAGGATTCTTGACTGCTTCCTTCCTTCCTTTAGAAGCTTACATGGTGCCTTGTGATACGATGAAAACTATTCCTCATGGAGGACCTTTCAGGTCAATTCCAACTCAGCGATCTATGGGAAGACCTTTTGGAAGAGCACGCTGTCTTCAGCAATAGGGACTTAGCTTCCACTTCCAGGGCGAAGCATGTGCAATAGCAATAATGTATAATGTTTTGTGAGTCTCTTGGACAGTGAAAAACTGGTCAATTCATTTTTTATTGGTTATTTTATTAATTTACATTCCAAATGTTGTCCCATTTCCCAGTTTCCCCTCTGAAAACCCCCATCCCATCCTTCTCCCCCTGCCTATGTGAGGGTTCTCCTATACACACCCACTCCTGTCTTTAGTTCTTTATTGATATTTTCATTAATAAGAACAGAAAGAGACCTAGGCAAAAGCAGGAAATACATAAATTAATCTTCTATGTAGAATTATCAGATAAGATTCCAAGTACTTAAGCAAGTTACAATTGAAAGTAAACAAAAAATTTGTATTGTAAGTTATTTTTTAATATTGAATATTCCATCTCTCATCCCTCAAATCCTCCCCATTGAAAACTGGTCCAGAATGGGAGAACTGCCAGTTCAGATGTCTGGTGATGACACACCAAAGAGAGTCCACAGGCGAGAGAAGGGCAAAGGTAATAAGGAGCATTACACAAAAGAAAAATGAGCTCTGAGGGGGAAAGAGGGGAAGAGAAGAAAGATCCAGGCAAAGGAATGGTGTGAGCAAAGACACGGCGGCAAAAGCATCCATTCATGTGCTGTTACCAGGTATGAGCTAAGCTAACAGGTAGAGCAACTGTGATGAAAATGGCAAGATGCAAGAAACTGACCAGCCCTGTGCACCAAGAGCATGGGTTTGTTGCTTACAGAGTACCTGCTAGGTCAAGCAGGACATGTATGCGATCCAGTTGGATCCTTAATGAATCCTCGTGATAACATCGTGAGTACATCATATAGCATTGAATATACAGTGTGTAAGGGAGAAGCAAATAACTTCTGCGGGTATGTGTCAGTTATATTACTAATACACACGGGATATAATATAATTAATGCACACATGTGTTTAGTTACTAATATACTCATACCTAATGTACATGTATGCTTTGTATTAGTTGTGTGATAAAATCAAAAATAATGACTTCTTAAATAGAATAGACTGTGGGTGGTGAGAAACTGAATAATCTGGACTGTGTGAGGTGGATGGAAGGTTGGGAGATACATTCGGTAAATATGTAGAAAAATAGAAGGATTTAGGGGCTAATTGGATATTGTGAAGAGAGAAGTAAGAAGAGGAGAGGAGAAGGGTAAAAAGGCACTACCCAGGATAATTACAGGGATCTTCTTGGATCCAATGTATAATCCCAAGCACAATGGAAGTAGGCTGGAAAAGATTCTTTCGAGATGCTGTGGGAACAACAAAGAACAGCATGGAAATATGAATCAGAAGCTCAGGGGACTCCTGGGAAAGCTGTGCTGCTCCTAGTGTGATATTCTATGTAGATCAATCAAAGATGTGTTTACCTAGACATACAGAAAGCCCTAAAGAGCAGTGATTTTAACAGACTCAAACTCTGCTTCTCCGAATGTAGAGGTGGATACTTCAAACTGATACTGAGGCTCTAAGCTGCCATTAGGGAGTCACTGTCCCAGTTATCAGTACCGCCATCCTACGGTATGATGTCCGTGTTAGATATTAAGTCTTCACTGAGACCAACCAACTGATAGAAGCAAGTTAGTATAGTTTAGAAAGACTTGGGCGGCTTGTGATTGCAGAGTTGACATGGATGGCTGGCTCCATTGCTTTGGGAACAAGGTTATCAGGACCTCATGGAGAGAAAAGATGTCCGTCTTACAGATGTTGAGAAGCAGAGAGAAATGCAGGCAAGGGCAGGGATAAGATATAAAGGCACACCCCCAGGGACCTACTCTCCTCAACCAGGCCCCTGTATTTTCTATCACCTCCTGATAAAGCCATCAGTCATGAACCCATCAATGGATTACTTCACTGGTGAGGTCAGGGGCTCTCGTTATCTGATCACTTCCACAGATCCCAACAACTAGAAGACATCCTTCAACATGTGAGCTTAGCTTCCATCCTCAAAATAGTCCATCTTAGTTTCTTACCCAGAACCTGGCAATTTGTACTCTAGGAATCAATCTAGGAATCATTTAATCATTCAACAATCCATAATGCAGGGCAGAGTGAAAAAACATGCTTTCCAGAGCCTTTTAAGAGCCCACTGTGTTTGCAATTTCTTGGCCAAATCTAAGCATATGGTCCCAATAGCTGTAATAGAGATTAGGAAATGTAATATTTCTCCTTTAAAAAAATTATTTATTATGTCTACAGAGTTCCGCCTGCATGTCTGCCTGCAGGCCAGAAGAGGGCACCAGATCCCATTATAGATGGCTGTGAGCCACCATGTGCTTGCTGGGAATTGAACTCAGGACCTCTGGAAGAACAGTCAGTGGTCCCGAGTGAGCCATCTCTCGGGAAATGTAATATTTCTGTTGATCCTTGTTATTCCAAAACAGGTTAAGTTTGAGTGCACGAGAATGATTCAAGGAACCAAGCACAAGGTCAACAAGGGTCTGCATCAGGTCCTTTTCCTATGATTCTCAGTTTGATGTTTTTGTGGGACTCCTAAAAGTGGAATTGGGTGTATCTCTAAGTCTTTTGCCTGCTCTCGGGAGTCTTTTCCTCATATTGAGTTTGCCTTGAGAAGCCTTGTTATGAGGGCCCTTGACTTGAATTACTGTATCTTATTTTGTCATGTAGGGCTGCTGTCTCTTGGAGGTCAGCTCTTCTCTGAAAGAGAAGGGGAGGTGGATCTAGGAAAGAGGGAAAGGGATCTAGGAGGAGTAGAGGAAGGGGAAACTGTGTCTGGGGATGTACTGGATGAGAGAAGAATCTTTTATTAATTTAAAATACCAACATACACAATTTAAAAAATACAGAGAGGGAACAAGAAAGAATAATTGTAACTGGAGAGCAAGAACCCAGGGGAGGAGACTTTCCCAACAGCTTTCCAGTTGATGAACCACAGAGTCTCTAAAAGAGAATCCATGTTAATGCTCCCCAAAATCAAACTGACAAGCCTGTGTTCGCTTTCTTCACCTCTGAAATTTCTAGCTACAGTTTTAATATTCCATCCCTGCCTGTGCTGATGTCTGGCATCATTTAAGCTTCTCCCAAATGACCACAGCCACCTTTGCAAACTGCGTGACCTCCTTCAACCTGCCCAAAATATGTTGGGGCAGCAATTTTCTAGACGGTATCTTCACTTTCCAATGCAGAAATAATTTAACCCTGTGACTCATTCAAACATGTTGGGTTAATGAGAGCATTAAAAGTAACAATAGATGTCAAGCTGAAATGCTTAGCACAGAGGAGAAACAAAGTTATATTGATATGTCTCAATAAAAATGAGTTCATTACTGGAAGTTGTCTTAAAAGCAAAATTTGAATATTGAAACCATATTTTTCTCATTCATTTTACTTCCTATGCAAAAAAAAAAAAAATCAGTCCCAAGACGTATGAAACAGAATTGTACTTCAGAGCCAAGTCTATGCCCCACTAATGGGAACGAGGATATGAAACAGGAAGAGAGGAACGTTATCATTACTCATAATATACAGGCTTGTACTCTCCAGATAGACAAAAGAAATTAGCAAGTCTGTCCATGGAGGGCCAACTGGGACTAAATATAGGCCAGAAAGAAGAAAAGGGTGTCGCTGTCATTGTTGCCTACCAAAAGCCAGTATAAGCGAATTTTTAAGGTAATATAGTATTCTTAAAATGCTTATTTCTTTATCATCCAGAAGCATCCAGAAATAGTGTCTTGCGGATAACTAAGTTGTTGTAGGTGTCTTTAAAAGTCTCAGATATTAGTGGTATATTGTGCAAGGAAAAAAGATTAAGCACAGCATGGCTTAAGATCTTCAAAGGTTGTTAGGACTACTGGAGTTATAAGAGAGATAGTGTTACAGTAACCCAAGCTACAGGCAGTATCGCCGATCAAAAAACTTAACCATTCTCTAACCAGAGCTCCCAGGGACTAAATCACCAACCAAAGAGTACACATGGAGGGAGCCATACTAATGGTTCCAGCAGCATATGTAGCATATATAGTGGCCTTGTCTGGCATCAATAGGAGGAGAAGCCCTTAGTCCTGTGAAGGCTCATTTCCCCAGGATAGGAGAATGCCAGGGCTGGTAAGGTGGGAATGGGGGCATCCTCATAGAGGCAGGGGAAGGGGGGATAGAAGAGGGGGAAAGCAGGAAAGTGGATAACATTTGAAATGTAAATACATAAAATATCCAAGAAAAAGAAGAAAACTTAACCATGCTTGTCACATAAAAGGAGTGTTCTATGCTTTGCACAGTTTTACCCCTTACAGTAACTACATGGAAACTTCATTCCAATGGAGTAGTATTGGGAAGTGGGCCCACTAGGAGTTATATTAACTCATGGGAGATCCACATTCATGAATTGAATGAAGCCAATAGGGGCTTGCAGGAGAGGGTTTGCTCTAATTTTATTTAATTGCTTTGTCTTCCTTTTTGCTGTTCTTTTTCAAATTTCTTTATTTATTTGGTTGTTTACTGTTTTTAATATTTAAGACTTCATGTTTGGTGAATATCCCTGGTTGACCTGCTCTTTGCTGAAAGGAAATGGAGAGCGTTGAATCTGGGGAAGAGGGAAGCAGGGAGGACTGGGAGGAGTGGACAGAGAAGTGTTTACTCTCTTATATTCATCTGTCATGCAAGGCCATGTAGAGTTTAAGGTGCACACAGAAAAAGAGACTTGAACCTCATCAGATCATCAATACTACCTCGATGTTAGACTTCGAGGCCTTCAGAACTGCAAGCAAATACATTGCCCAGTATGCAGTGTCTGCTGTAACAGCCAGCACAAACCAAGACAGCATGAATAAAATTTCTTTTTGAGTTTTACAAGATTATTAGATCTATTCAAATTTTAAGAACAACATTAGAATTCAGGGGTGGGGAGTGCGTGTTTCAAGGTCTCATTGCCATAACTATATAGAAACTTCATTTAATACACACTGTTTCCATGGACTTCCAGTATAAAATTATTCATAAAGTAGTCTTAAGTGGGATCTGGGGGGATGACTCCGTGGGTAAGAGCATGTTCTCCAAAAGCATAGGATGTGAGTTTGCATCCCTAGCATTGGTGTAAAGAATCAGACATGACCACATATGTCTTAACACAAGCATTAATGTGCAGAGGAGTCAGGTGGATCCTGGGAGCTCACTGGCCAGCTACCCTAAATTAAACAACAAGCTTTTGTTTAGTAAGAAACCTTATTTTAAGGCAATAAAGCAGAAAGTGATAGAAGAGACCCCACTTCCTGTTCATGTTGGTACTCACTTAACATACATGCACCACACACATACCATACCCACACACATGCACATGCACAGGCACATACATGTACACATGTGCAAGTACACACATGCATATACGCATACGAAGCAGTTATATTCTCTCAAACTGATGAATAAAAAGGACATCTGTGATCCCAGTCCCTCTAGAACATCTCCATAAAGATCAGTGGCTCTTACAGAAATACACAGAGTTGCTAATAATTAGGGCTGTTATTAAGGCCATCTCAGGTAATGAGAACACAAATTTTTAACCTCCACACTTATGTATTTATATTATACTCAGGACTCTCAAACAATACCTAGGATATAGATGATCATCTAAGGTTTTGCTTATTGTTAGGTATGCCATTGGGTTTAATTTTAATTACTCTTTCTAGGTAAAAACTTACATTTTTTATTAATCATTTAATTCATTTACATCTCAAATGATATCCCACTTCCTGGTTACCCCTCCAAAAACTTATGTTTTATTCGTTCTTCCTGCCCCCTTTCCCTGTTCAGTTATCCTTCAGTATTTGACTATGGCATAATTACACGAGCCAGCCTCCAGATGGTTTACAGACCCCAACATTTTCATCTCAGAGCCCAATATGAGAACATAGCTATAACAATCCTGAATTCTTCCCAGTTATATTGTAAGTTGCAGCGACAGTAAGATGATCCAAACCTTGGATTTTCTGGAGGCGTCTTGCCCCTTGGATTGGTTCCAAAGTCAGTGTCTTCAGGCCTATCTCATAACCATTGGTTTACTCCATGGAAAAGTATCACTTTCCCATCAATGCTAATACAATTTACCTCAAATTGAATAGCTTAAAAGGGGGGGTTCAATAACAAGCATGAGGTGATAAGGAAGAGTCCAACATGGACCCTCTGGCCTCCATGTGCACGCACACAGACCCAGAACATGCATACATGAACAGATAAAGGAGGGTTGTTACATGATCAAAGTTCTTCCCCCCCCATAGTGAATTTATGTCATTTTTGGGTTTAGTTTGAAGTGAGATTAGCCTTCACTCGTACTCTCATGCCTTCTTTCATCACGTGATGTGTTTGTTCTTACCTGTAATGACACAGCAGGAAGGCCCTCACCAAATGCCATTCCTTGAGCTTGGACTTCATACACTACATTGCCATGAGACAAGTAAACTTCTAGTGTTAATAAATTACTCAGACCGTGCCAATCAGAGATGGCAGAATAAAAGGGACTAAGCTAAAGACTAAAGTCTTTTATTGGGATTCTGTGCTTTGCCCACAACCAGTCAATAACTTCCACAGAAGAAAACCATCAGGGCGATAAGGGCACAGAAATGACCTACTTTGCTTTCCACATTCAGACAGAAGAGAAAATCCATTCTGGCCTTCGAGTTCTCTAGAGGTTTCTAATTTTTCTGAAATGAATATTTGCTCTGTGTGTGAATGTGTGTGCCCACGCACAGGTGTCTGTGTTTAGTTTGTCAAAAAAAAAGTCTCCAGAGAAGAAGAAATGATCTATTCCAGAAAGCTTTTCAAAGATGAAATAGCTTTTATTTCCCTCATACAGACTAATCTCTATGTGGCTGCCAGAGGATACTATTTAAGTAGAAGGCAAGGAAAAGAGGTCAGAAACTCATCTCATTCCCCTCAGAATAGCAGTAGAGAAAGCAAATAAAGTACCAGGAGAGCTGGCCCCTCTTTCTTCATCATGGTGCAAGGGAAAATATCAGTTTAAAGAACAGTGGATTTTCAGTCCTTTTACCAATTTCACTCATATCCAAAGAAACTTATCAAAATCTTTAAAAATTTGCACAAGACATGGCCACTGAGACAGACACAAGAGTAGAACTTGTTTTCTGAATGGCAGATGAGACTACTTGTAAATGCTCAGTTGTCTTTATCCTTAGACTCAGGGATGAGGAGATTGGTTGGATGTGGGTAGGATCTGAGCTTCCAAAATAAGCTTCAGTACCTACTAGTTGAATGATCATAGGCAAGGGACTTGATCTTTTTCAACTTCTCTATGAGCAAAATGGATAAACAGTGCCTATCTCATGGGACGGTTTTGAACAGCGTATTGCCATGCCAGGCACATACAGAGAACTCTTTATGTGCTACCTATCTTTATGTGCTATTGTGAAAACTTATCCCAGAACCATGGGAGATAAATATAAAAATGCAATTATTATCTAAGCACTAAAGTTAATGTTAGACTAGTAGGAAGAAATTTAAAGAATAAGAATCATTCACTTTATTTCTCCTTAATTGTGCATGATAGCAAGTTACTCTGTGGTTAAATTTTAGAAATGAAAGAAAATTAGTAAAATTATAAAACTGTTCTCACTCTAAAATATAAATTCAACCACAAGCATCAACACTAATTAGTTGAAATTGTGTCATTTTAAAAGAAATCCTTCCAATCATATTTTGTCTTTTAATTATTAGTCAAAATGATGTGATTATGTTGTTTGAATTGCCTACTCACTAGTGATGATTCACAATAAAATTCAAATTTTGATAAATAAAAAAAGAATAAGAATTATTTATGTAATTAGTTCAAGTTCTTTTTCAAGCCTTACCTTGGCATTGCAGACACTCTTCCAGTTATGTTTCTCACTAAAGTGCCTACTGAGGAGAATTTCTATTAGAGATTACATTGTTGTGATGCCCTGGACAGAAGAAATAGATAAGACATAAAAAAAAAAAAAACTAAGAACTGTCCATTTCCTTCTGAATAAGGAATTAACCCTTAAATATTCAAAAAACAACCACCAACTGGGATTTCCACTACAGAAAATCATACTAACCTGGATTTTTATTGACCTATAATTAGGATGCAAAACTGTAACTAAGGAGAGTAGGCATGTAGATGGATATACAAGAAGTGAAAGAAAGATCAAAATAGAAGACAATGAGAGAAAAGTGAGAGAAAGAAGATGGATGGGAGAAGCGTTACAAACATGAGGGCTCACACCTTTTCTCCAGACTCAGCGTCAATCTTGTGTTCTTACTCATGCTAGACTTCCTCCCATTAGAAACTTTCCAATCCTGTCCAATTCACATTCTCTCTCTCTCTCTCTCTCTCTCTCTCTCTCTCTCTCTCTCTCTCTCTCTCTCTCTCTCTCTCTCTCTCTCTCTACCTCCCCTCCCCCACTTTCTTCTCTTCTCCTTCTCAAATCCCTCTTCTTCTCACCAATGAAGAAAACTTGTATTAAATTCATGAGATTCATCCAGAAATTAACATCCGACGGTCAAAAGTCTACATTCAGATTTGACTCGTTTTACAAAACTGACTTTCTCTGGGGAAAAGTGCTCTTAAATCTCCCCCAGGTGTGTGTTACCATCAAGCCACAATAATGACTAGCCTGAAATAATGACCAGTATTCTCATTGGTACGATAGTGTCGTGAATGTAACCAACCACTCTCTAAGTAGATTTAAGACCAGTTTCATGAAAGTGGAACTCACACCTGACATTGTTAACTGGGCCAAGAACCTGTGACTAAACAGCCCAGTGGCTCTAGGGGAGAACTATGTTTCTCATAAAGACAGTAAGTATTAAAATAGTTTCCAATGACTTATTGACATATCCATAGATCACTGCATCATTCAACCCTTGTCAAAGAAGCCTCTTTTTGCAGTGGGGGGCAATCGACAGAAAGAGCTACAACTGGTTAACGTACAGAGAATAAGAGACTCTAGATGGCTTAGCCCCAAGTGGGATGTCTATATCATACCCATGCATTCCAAGGCTCAGAGATCTTCAAGAATGAGGAGTCAGAAACATTTCAAGAGCTAGTAACGGTAGATGCTTTCAAGGAAAGAGTGTTCTCCATCATAGCAGAGCAGCTGTTCATATGAAGTGACAGTATCTATATTCAAAACCACAAAGCAGTCAGAACTCCAGCATAGAGAGCAAACTGTATTCACAAAAGTCCCATTCCTAGAGAGTCATTGGTGGGAGAGTCGATTTTCTTTAATCCCCAAATGCAAGAGTATAGGGACAACATATATTTGGCTTGATAGGTTTAAAAAGAGCTAAAGAGATGATGGCTCCTTAGTTAAAAGGACTTCCTGTTCTTCCAGAGGTCTGAAGCTCAGCCCCCAGCACCAACCTCCTGTGGGCTCATAAACATCCGTGACTCTAGTTCAAACAGCCTCTGGTTCATAAACACATGTGACATGTATAAACTCCTACAAGCACATGCTCGTACATATAAATAAGAATAAATAATCTATTTATAAAAGGTTTTAAAAAGAGAAAGAAAACACAGGGTGGGTAAGTATGAAAGTCTAGAAGAAGATGGAGGATCAAAGTACATATCATCAAACACGTTTCATTAATTCTCCAAGAATTAATGAAAGTACTATTTTGTTTTAATTCTAACTTCTTTAACAAAGACCCATCTTTATGAAAGGAGTCCTTGGCCTAACAATGGCACATGCATACACATACCTGTCATTGTTTTCATCCTCTTTTGTAGTTTGTTGGGACACAGACTGTCTGGAAAATAATTACGTGCTTATAGAAAACTTACTAGTTTGGAAGGTAAGACAGAAAGACATCATCAGTAGATACAAGTATCTGCAAGGAGTGTACCTGCAAGGATCTATGGTTCCAAATACATATGTAGCAGAGGATGGCCTTGCCTGACAGCAAGGGGAGGGAAGGCCCTTGGTCCCGGGGAGGTTTAATGCCCCAGAGTAGGGGGATGTTGGAGCTGTGGGGCAGGAGAGTGTGGGTAGGTGAGAGAGAACCCTCACACAAAGGGGAGGAGGAGGACAGATGTTGGATGGGTAGTGGTCGGAGGGATAACTGGGAAGTGGGATATCATGGGATGGGGGCTTGGTGGAGGGGTAACTGGGAAGTAGGATATCATTTGGGATGTAAACGAATGGCATGATCAATAAGAAAAAAAGTAGATACAAGTAGTGTTAATGACTCACTCTGAGCACAGATTCCCAGCTGAGATTAATCAGTCCCATGCAGGCCTTCTCCCACCTAGTGTCATACTGAACAAGCCTGGTTTCATGTAGTTTACCTTGTTCCATTGCCTAAAAGTTAATAAATAAGATATGCAAATGAATACCTGGGAATCTGTTCTCACTGCCTAGTGTCCTCTATAGTGATACAGACTCTCCCTAGAAGGTTGAAGGCCTCTCTGTCATAAGCACATTCATCTGGAATGGAATCAGATCGCTGTCTACCTTGCTCCCCTCTGGGAGCCAGACCATAAGGGATGAGAGCCGCACTGGAGCTCAGGGCAGACCGAAGGCAACAGAGTCTGCAAGAATTCCTGAGAGACCAAAGATACAGTAAATTGGAGAAGGAGGTGGAAATAGAAAAGTAACATACATGTATCTATTCAAAAAGTTTGTCAAGTTTCTCTATTAAAAACAGGAAAACCATGTTTTCTTTGTTCCCCAGGTAACTCGCTGTTTTCTAGAATATAAAACAATAGCGCTGTACTTTACTCATCTTGGGAATCTTATAAGAATGAAGTATGAATGAATTGCTGTTGGTTTTATTTTTCTAGGGTATTGGTAAAGCTTAGCCTAGATCTTTTCCCTTACATCTGAAGTGATCCACCGCTCTGCTCTTCTAAAACCATTAGGGCCGTGAGCTGCTATCTTGATGCTCATGCTGCTGATGTATTTAATGATAAGAAGCTGTATCTTGAACACTCAAGACACTCACTCAGCTGGACGGAGTCTTACTGTGTGATTTCTCTTCATCGACTTATTCTCAGCCATCACTTCTCAGATTCCGAGTACACCTGCCCCCAGCTTGCTTAGAACCCACTGCTGCTCTAATCTCAATGACGCTGTGCAAATAGTGTAGAGTAACTATGAACTGAAAGTCTGCCGAGTTCAAGGTCCAACGTCTGAATGTTGTGAGTCTATTTTAGCATTCAGATCTTTTCAGCTGTTTTCTACATATTGCTAAATAACCTAGGACACGTGAATGACCCCGTCAACCAATTGTTAATTACATATATGAATTGTTTAAGAAATATCTCTGCAAAGAATGTGAAATTTTCCTGCTTGACTGTATTTACCAGAATTAATTGCCAGCCATCAACATCCGGAATACTTTTGTATAGACAAGCCAGACAGAACTTTATCCCATTCACTCATAGCTTACTGATAGTGTTATAATATTCTCTGAAAACATCACTTGCCTTTTTAGTAATGGATCCAATATTCTTGACTCTAATACCCTGCAGTTCCAACAGAACTCTCATTTAACACTTAGAAAAACTACCCGTTTTATAACAAGATTTGGGCAAACTAATACCTTCAGGTAATTGGTCTGAGATATATTTGAATTGCAGGCACGAAATTCTTGTCTCCTTTCTGAGTTTACAACGTGGAGAACCTCCTGGAATGAAACTTCTAAATAGTTGGCACCGCCACTATCATCATCAAAGTAACAGAGTAAGGGTTTGGTTGAGCTGTTCAGTGGCCAAATTCCCCTTTCTTCTTCCAGACTTCAGACTAATCATTGGGGGACTGCTTTGCCTTGCATTCCTTCTCTTCTGCTAGTGTCTCCTACTAATGCTTTGACTTCCACTTTTAGTAAATCATAGTTTTCATAATGTTCACTTGAAGCAAAAACAGGCAACTTTAAAATGTGCAAAGCACCTTCCAGTGACCTTTTTTGTGGTGGGGTTTCACTCTGTATCTCTGGCTAACCTAAAACTCACTTTGTAGACTCAAATTCAAGGTAATCCCTAAGTCTTAACCTCTTGCGTGCTGGGATTATAGAGTAAACCACCCTGCTCAACCAGATTCCTTATTTAATGTGAGAGGCTACACAGTTAAGGGAGCAAATCATTCAAGAGAAGGTCAAAAGAGATGGAATAGGAAGTCAGAGGAGTGAAGAATCATTTCCAGTTCTAGCAGTATGGAAATGCTTCAAGCGAGACATCAATCAGAGCATACCATAACTACCAGTAACATGAAATAGTTTTTTTTTTTTTTTTTTTTTTTTTTTAAAGATTTATTTATTTATTTTATGTGTGCGAGTACACTTCAGATACACCAGAAGAGGACATCAGATCTCATTACAGATGGTTGTGAGCCACCATGTGGTTGCTGGGAATTGAACTCAGGACCTCTGGAAGAGCAGTCAGTGCTCTTAACCACTGAGCCATCTCTCCAGCCCCATGAAATAGTTTTTTAAATGTTTTTAAATTGTTGGAAAATCAGAGAACAAATAATACTTAATGATACATGAAAATTACAAGAAGTTCGAATTTTAGTGTCTATAAAGTTTTAGTGATCATAACAATATTCATTTATGTATGTATTATTTATTGCTAATTTTGCACTACAGCAGCAGAGTTGAGAAATAATGGTAGAAATAACGCTGACCCCCAACGCTTATTCTAAATACCAGATTAGCATTATTACATTCTTGCACACAGTTATATCAGTCTTGATCTCTGATCTCCACATGCACTTCAGAGACATGTGCATCCAACACATGTATGTACACAGGCATATAGCATACAGATAAACACAAAGAGAAAAAAATATATTTCATAATCTTTGGGAATGGGGGCCAAAATGAATAGCAACAACAATAATATGCATATATTTGTGTGTATATATTCACACATTTTATATATATAATATTTTATATTATATATTATATTATATATGGATGTACATATATATATAATAATACAACTTTTGACAATCTTATTTTTGACATGGTTCTGTATATTCAAGTAGGTGGATCATTATAAATTGATTGTATATTATGTACTCTTATACACGTTAGTATTTATAGATCACAAAGGAATCCATACATAGACATATACACGTGCATATACACAAATGAACACACATAAATGCAGCTGGATGTGGAGAGAAAAGAAAACTGAAATTGAGAACGCGTCTCATCAGAATCCATTTCAGAGACAAAGATGATGTTCAAGAAGCAAACGAGATTCCTTCCCAAAAGAAAAGAACTACTTAGTTGATCAGTATGCTTCCTTTCCTTTTTAACTCACTTTTATCAGATTTAACATCAAATACATTATTTTAAAGATAAGGAACCAAGGAAGTGGTGTAGTTATAGATTATTAAACTGGAGCCACTGGGGTGTTCGTCATTAAAGTTATCTACTAATCAGACGGGCGTCCTCTTCAATTTTAGCTTCATGGTAAAATAAATCTCTTATGAGAGGATTCAGTGCCATACTTGACTAGGTGTGGGCCAGTGGATTACAGAGAGTAGCAGAAGCTTTCTTTACGACCTCAGGCTTGTCTTCTGTCAGCACTAACAGTAGCTTCTGTGTCCGTCTCAGTCCTAGAGTAAAGGCGTCACAGAGCAGGACTCTAGCCAATCCTCACTAGCTACGGGCATGAAGAAGTCAAGCTTGTGAATGCACAGTGAGGCGTGAGAGGGCCCATCTGCACTGCCTAGCCTGGTCTCTCCTGACACGTACGGTGAGTGAGATTCTAGTCCTGTCTATCCTTGGCAGGGTGAGCTTCTGTAGGCTGTGTAACCTCCCATCTCCTCTCACTTCTCTGGAAAACAAAATTGACTGTATCATTTAAATGCTGACCTCCAACATTTATTCTAAATGCCAGATTAGCATCATTGCATTCTCGCATACAGTTAAATGCATGCATATAAAATTGCATCTGTCACCTGTTCATCACCTATCAATCATCTAGATCCTTGTTTACGGTTTGGTGCTTATTTTGGAGTCAGGTCTTGATGTATATCCTAGGTTGGTTTAGACTTCATTATGTAGCCAAAAATGAACTCAATGGAACCTTTGGAGGTTCATCAGGGCTTCTGTTGTTTGTTTGTTTGTTTGCTTGCTTGCTTTATTTTTACCTTACAAGTTCTCTACATATATATTATCACTTCTAATTTTGTGGGTTTGTGGTATTTCTTTAAGTGAAAATGCATCTGTATGTGCTTCTTGTACATTTTCTTTTCTTTTCTTTTTCTTTTAATTGATTAATTTATTATTTGTTTGCATCCCAAATGCTGCTACCTTCTCGGTTCCCCAATTCCCCCCTCTCCTCCACTGAGGGGGTGCTCACATCAAGTCTCTGCCAGATTAGGCACATCCTCTCCTGCAGAGGCCAGACGAGACAGTCATGGAGACTGAGCCGCACATCTGCTACACATGTGCAGGGGGCCTCATTTCAGCCTGTGTATGTTCTTTGGTTGGTGGCTCAGTCTCTGTAAGATCCCAGGGGTCCAGGTTAGTTAATGCTGTAGGTCTTCCTGTGGTGTTCCTTTCCTCTTCAGGGCCTTCAGTTCTTCCCCCAACTCTTCCATAAGTATCCCTGATATCTAATGTGACTGTGGGTACCTCATCTGTTTCAGTCAGGTACTGGGGAGAGCCTCTCAGAGGACAGTTATGCTAGGCTCCTGTCTGCAAGTACCATGAATAGTATCAGCGATTGGTGTTTGCCCGTGAGATGGGTTTCAAGACAATGGTATTTTGGTTTGTATTATTTCCTACCATGAAAAATTTAGCCACTGTAAGACTCTCATCTTTTAGCATGCCATATCTAAAAGGACTCTCAGAAAATAGGCTACTTCAACCGTTCCTGTTACACAATCGGAAAAATGAAAGCTATGGGAATTCCCACAAAAAGCAGACCCAATCTGATATCCCAGCATTCCCAGAGTTTTACTGTTTCATAGGTGAGGACAATAATTAATTTAAGAATTATTAATATCATGACAGCATGCATCGTGTATCTTAGGCTAAATGATTTAATTATTCTTTAAGTATCAATTCCTTGGTAGCTTTAAAATGCTAACTGCCATGGATATAAATTATTAATACAATATCAGATGAAATTATGCTGAATTTTTTAAACTCATAAAAATTTGATAGAGAATACATCTTAATTTTCCCAAACGAGCCAAATACAGCATGAGCTGTATTCATTGAAGTTTCAAAGATCCTTAAGCTTGAAATCTCTATTATAAAAAGAGTTGATTATCTATACTAAAAATAGTAGGAAAATTATTGTTTAAAATATTTCCGTATTGGTTGTAAGGTCCATCGTCATCCCTGCTTTTCTTCGGGGTTTCAGACTCACGCCGAATTGTATCACCAGCCTTGAGTGTCCCCAGCTTACAGATATTATTCGATGTTTCAGACTCTATCACTATGGTTCCAGTTTCCATAATAGATGTCTTCTCATCTATGTGTCTTTGTCTAATTCATATGTGTGCACTGTCTCCATCTCTCTGAAGAACTCTTGTCCTGGTACAATGTAATAATATTGACTAATGTGCCAGTTAACGAATATTTTGAAGATGTCACATGTATACATTGTTTCTTTTATGGTCTATGATATTAAACTTTCTTCTCCTCACTAACTCCCGTGTTATCGCAGATAAAGACCTAACACTGAGAAAAGAAAGTAGACATATCTGGTGGGGTCTGTGCTTTATACTCTCTAGGATGGACAACTTCAAACGAGTACCAATGTACATTTCATCAATGAATCAATGAATCAATGTATCATTTTCAGGAACGATAGCCTATGCCTATAATCCTGGAATTCTGGAGGCTGAGGCAGAAAGACCACAAGATTGGGGCTGTCGAGTGCTACAGAGTGAGCTAGAGACCCGTGCAGATCCATAGTGAAGTCCTGTCTAGCTAGAACTCTTTTTAAAGGTATCTCCCAAGGGAAGAATACATCGACATCCCATAGGCAGGTCACCTGGGGGAGTAGTAAACCTTCCCAATGTTTAAAGTGATTCACTAGAACTGGAGGTCAGCAGGCTAAGGAAACCAAACCAGGCTCACACAGACAAATGTTGCATGCATTAAAAGAATAGGACCTCTTTACATAGCCAGAACATGTCAAATACAGAGGCAAATGCTAGCAGCAAACCATTGAACTGAGAACGGGACCCCTGTTGGAGGAATTGGAAATAGGATTGAAGGAGTTGAAGGGGCTTGCCACCCCATAAGAACAACAATGCCAACCAACCAGGGTTCCCAGGGACTGAACCACTGCCCAAAGAGTACACATGCATTAACCCACGGCTCCAGCTGCATATGTAGCAGAGGATGGACTTGCTGGGCACCAATGGAAGGAGAAGCCTTTCATCCTGCCAAGGTTGGACTCCCCAGTGTAGGGATTGGGGGGGCACTAAGGTGAGTGGGTAGGGAGGGGAACACCCTTATAGAAAAAGGGGAGAAGGAGGGGATAGAGGGCTTATGGACAGGAAACCTGAAAAGGGAATAACATTTGACATGTAAATAAAGAAATATCAAATAAAATAAAATAAAAACAACAACAACACAAAAAGAATAGGTCCTCTTAAATGTGGAATTTGAAGTGGGAAAGACATAAAAGTTAAAAAGGGTGACTATTAGAGATGGAAAGGGTATTGGCGGGGAAGTCATTAAGAAAAAGAAAGAAGGTAAATATGATCAAGTGTGTATTATGTGTGTGTAACAATACCATAATGAAACACCTTACAATTAATATATACTAGCAAAAATTAACTTAAAATTATCTATATAGGGAGTATCTACTTGAACTATTTATAGAAAGCAAATTTCAACCAAAATATCTTCCTATAAACTCTCTGGGAGTGTAACGAAGGAAAAAAACATAAGGGTTTGATAAGTTCTTTTTACAAGATGCCAGCTCTGGAATTATACTTAGAAAACTCAGGTCCCAGACTTCCCGTCACGTGCCTGGCTCCCCACAATCACAACATGCCAAGGACACAGCCAGAACAATCCTGGTTTCCTGTGTTTTCTCTTTTCTCAGGTTCCCAACACTATCCCATCTTGCTTGAGCACTGCTTTTCCAGAAAGGCTTCGGCACAGCAGCAGTCTCTCCAGTGCGAGTCACAAGCAAGACCAAAACTAGACCCGTGTGGTTAGTGTGGCACGAGTATGCGAGCTGTAGCAGGAACTGCATGATTTCTCCTTAGGGAAAGGGGTGACTGACAGTGGAGCAAGGCCCAGGATCAAGGCTTGGATGTTGCTGGGCAGTCTACCTGAAGTGGAGACATCCTGTCTACCAGGACAGACCATTCTCCAGAGGAAAGCAAATGCAATCCCACAGCTGCTCCAGCACCCACTCAAATCCCCATCACCATACCCAAGATGACTGTTGTGAGTATCACCTTCATTCCCAACACCCCATTTGTCTCCCTTGTTCCCCCTAATATTTGCTACCACTTCTCTTACTTTTCATTGTCTATCTCTAACCAGGGAATAAACCCTCCCTGTCTCAGCTTCTTTTGCTGTGACAATCATCATGAGTATAGGCAGATTGAGGAGGAATGTTATTTGCCTGCACGCCCTGATCACAGGTCACCATTGAAGCCAGGTAGAAGTTCAGGCAGGGAGACAGAGGCAGGAACTGAGGAAGCATGCAGGAGCACTGCTTATTCCTGTGCTTTTGCATACAGCTCAGGCCCACGTGACTGGAGATGGCTGGGCCCTCCCACATCAACCAGTAATCAAAGAAATGACACACAGACTTGACTACAGACAGATGTGATGGAGACATATTTTTCAGTTGGGGTTCTCTCTCCCCAAACAACGGTAGCTTGAGTCAAGCTGACAAAAACTAGCCAACACACTCACGGAGAGCATTGTTTAGGTCGCTGCTGTACCTTGCCTATAAGAAGTACTATGTATATAAGTGTGTGTGTGTGTGTGTGTGTGTGTGTGTGTGTGTGTGTGTGTGTGTGTGTTGAAAACTTGCAGTGTGATAAGCATGATAAACACTGTCTTAAATTGAAACTGACAGGAAGTGCATTCTCAATAACATGAGGACTGTGCCTCTGTTCTCGAACATGATCGAAGTTACCATCAAATACGAAACTAACCAATATTCTTACCAATAATAACACACCTTCCTGTCTATCCAAAGGGACTGAGACATTTTGTCCATCCAAGAAGCTTCACATGGGTGACCAACCATCTTTTATCGCAGTTACCAAAACTTAAAGACAATGGAAGTGTCCTGTTGATGAATAAGCTTTAACAAAGAGAAAGAAGAATCTTTTCTTTTTTCATTGCATTTTTAAATTACATTTTAAATATTACCCCATTTCCCTGTTTCTCTTCCAGAAGCTTGCTATCCCGCCCCCCACTGCTTCTGTGGGGGTGCTCACCCACCTACCCACTCCCGCCCACCTCCCTGCCCTGGGATTCCCCTACACTGGGGCATCAAGCCTTGACAGGCCCAAGGGCCTCTCCCCCTATTGATGCCTGACAAGGCCATCCTCTGCTACACTTGCGGATGGAGCCATAGGTCCATCCCTGTGTTCTCTTGTGATGGTGGTTTAGTCCCTGGGAACTCTGGGGGATCTGGTTAACTATAGATTGCTAAGTGAAGGGAGCCCATTTAAAATGGCGGTATACTATAAAATTCCAAGTGCCTAGTATGCTGGAAAAGGCAAAACTATAAAGGCAGCAAAAGGGGTGGGGTGAACTGGCCAAGCCGAGATGACTGTTTAGCCGAGCGATAACAGCCTATATTAAGGCAAACTCATCTCAACCCCAAAGAGTGCACTGACCGCTAATATAAATTCAATATAAATGCGGTTAGGGGATATCGGTATGTCTAACTAGATGTATTCACTGTAAAAACCATGCACCACATTCTGTGGAAAGCATTCATAATATAAAGGTTATTTACGTGTGCAAACAGGATGTGAAAAAAAAAATCTCTGCACTTTCCTCTCAAGTTTTGTCACCCTAAACCTACTCTTAAAACTGTTTTATCCTTAAAACCCTGAGAGAAAAGCTCTACAGCGATCACTAGAGACATGTAGGTTTGCCTGGTCAGCTCTCCGAAACATTTGTTCATTCCCTGGGGCGAGCGTCAGGGGATGCTGTCCACAGGTGCGTATCCGTGCATTATGCTGCCACTCCCAATATAAATTCTACCTCAGAATCAGATTTTCTTTAACACCTATCAATCTTCTCCAAACCTGTCACTGCCTCTTTAAAAAGGGGGTGATTTTAATCAGTGTCGATCGCACTTGACTGTCCACCCTGCAGCTATATATCAGTGGGCATCTCCTTTGCTGCCCTCATGGGGTCAAGACAGTATCTGACATCAGCAGACTCCGTCTGTGCCCATCTTGGTTATCGTGCTTAAAGAAGTTCAGTATACCTGTGCAGGAAATGCCCTCAAAATATCCACATACACCATCTCTGGAATATTTAAAGGATCTCTTGTAAACCTTGATTTCTTTCCTCTAAAGTGCACTCTATGGAAGAACGCAGAGTGTTAGGTGCATTATTCTAAGGTATCAGCACTAAATGTCTAAAAATGACATTAGAAAAATAGTCTCATCCAAATGGGAGGGTCTGAACAATATACTCTATTATGACAGGATGCCTTTGTACATAATCCATCACTTTTTGCCTTAAAAATCCCTACTGGCTTTCTACGTCAGGTGTCGTCTTAGGGCTAATTGCACACCTTGATAAAATTTGGGTGGTATAATCTTCAAAAATATTATTTCAATGGAATCGTTTTATATGTTAACTTTGAAAATGTCAACAGCAGGGGCCAAGTGGGGGGACTTAGGAGGTCTCTGCATTTGCCATTTCAAAGCTTAGCTGTCAGGATAGGGCTGGGGGCAGCCTGCTGTGCACCATGTTCTGTATAAACATTTCCAGAAATATTTAGCAGATAATAGGGTTCCCACTGGGACTGTGCATTCAAAGACACCGTATTGTACCACCTACCATAAAAAGAGGTGGATGGAAAAGCTGAGAATGCTGTGATTTCCAAAGTGGGTTCTTGCCCGTTCTATGGGATTTCCAAATATACAAAGCAAGGAAAACCTCAAACGCCCATCTTAAAGAAAAAGCGCCGAAAGCTTGCGGGAAGAGAATACCACAGTGATCCAGGTCTGAATAAGACTCAGTGGCCACGCATTCTGCAGCAGGTCTGTGAAATAGTCTGACAACTTGAGAATTGAGGGCCAGAATCCAATGCTTGCAGACTAACACCCATCAATTTGGGAAGCTCTGACATCAGTCTCGATTTTTGTGTGGGAAAATTAGACACAGCTAAAGTGACAGCAATCTATTTGTTCCTGCGGTTTACCTCCAAAGACACCTCTGAATTCGACCTAAAGCTAAAAACGTAACCAAGCAGAATTAAAAACACAGTCCTTCTGATTAACCGTATGGGAGGGAATATAGCTTTTAAGGGTTTCTGCACGTTAAATTCTCCAACAGCGAGAAGGGCACAGTCACAAAAATCCTGTACTTTGGAAATAAGAAGAAGAAAAATATACTAATACGTTGATCCATATATAAGCTCCACAAACAATTTTTAGCTGCCTACAGTGGTCTAGTTGAGCAATGTCCAAATACTGAGGATTTTTATTCTGTATACAAAAAAATTAGGTTGTGCATACTACATATATGCCCCCTGCTTCAAAACCTAGAGCCGAAGCAATCTCCCCCTCCCCTCCAATTTTTTAAGTAGCTGTGACTGCGGTAAGCTGTTAGCTAACTTTTGTATTAAACGTGTATGTTTAAAGTTTTAAATGTTTGAGAAAAGACTCTTGTGAAAAGGCTTGCAAACTAATAAAACAAAAAGGTATAAGCACGATAACGTGACCAATATGTTTTCGTAGTGATAACCATGATAAAATGATACGCATTGGGACAACTGTGTTTGAGAAGGAAAGTAAGGTGTGCTGAAGCGAGGAGTTGGGAGGAGTTGCGTCTACCACTACAAGAAGCTTCTGGAGGGGCAGAGCAAGGCTTCACTGCACCACTCAAACCTACACCGCTCAAGACCAGAGAGAGCAAACACTCAGATTACAGAAGCAACAGAAAGCTTGACTGCTGTGAAACCTCTCCAAACACTTTTTTTCCACGGAGGTGACATTCTTTATGTTGCTGCCCTCTTCCATGAAACCGTGAACACCACTCCTTAGCCATCTTTGAAATAAAGCCTTTCGAAACACCAGTGTTGAATCTGAGAAACTTCCGTGGTTGAGGAGACTTTCTTCTAAAAAAAAAAAAAAAAACCTTCTCCTTTGCTTGGCTTTCACTGCCCCCTCGTGGACATACATTGCCATGACATGGAAAGCCAACGTGGAGAATTATCTCTGAACACTGAACACATAGATTCCTTTTCTGTCTGAATACTTGCTTTTTTTCTACTTTATTTTAATGTAAATTTCAGCAAAACTCGGACCTAAAACAATCTTATAAAATGGAAAATGCAACTCCGTGTAGAAAAATTCAAATAAAAATTTCTCTCGCTATTTGGCTAAGTTTTTAAAATCAGATATAGGGTTATCTTAGATTAAAAAAAGAAAAAACCAACCTCAATGGCAATTAGTAGAGCTTGTCATCTCCTAAGAGTCCAGATAGAATCTTTACTGGAAAAAAACTTTCTTTTTATACCTCTTCCTTCCCAAACAACTAATTTCCCTACACATTCTTATCTCACCCCGAAGAAAATTACATTAGGCCCCAGTTTCAGCTCAAGAGTTTATTGCTAAACAAAAATTTTTTTAAAAAAAAGCTGCCCGTGATTTGTGAGGCAATTGAAGGGAAAACACCCTCATCTATACCCAGCAGAGGACACTTCTTTGTTCCCTTGTACAGTTGCTGAGAACTGCTTTCCATAAAGAAAAAATAAATGTGATCTACGAAGGCATTAATAGATTTGATTATATTTGTATAGCAGATAGCTGGGCCAGCATGTCAGCCTGGGTATTCTAAATGTTAATCCACTGGCTGTTCAGAGCTCAGCAGACTGCTGCTGAGAGAGAGCACCGAAGAAAACCTCAACACCACACATTGCAAATAACATTTGAATAACATTTGGAACCTAAAAACAGGACTGGTAAAAATAATAATAATAATAATAATAATAATAATAATAATAATAATAATAATAATATTGTGCAAGTAATCTTCAAGGAGACAAAGTAAGAACATATATAGGAACAGTGGGACTCAGGGTCACAGGGCAAATACACATCTATGACGGTGGGACTGGGACCACATTTCACAGGACCAGTGAGATCCAGTGAACTAGCCCTCACTGGTCTTTGAAAGCATGTGTCAAGTTCCATAAATGCTAGCTGTATCTCTCTGTTCTCTGTTTATCTCCTCTTCCCACTCTATGTTGACCCTATCAGTTGGCTGATTCAAAAATGGTCCCCACCCTGAATACTATTTTCCTTCAAAAGACATAATCACAACTTAATACGTCCTTTGAAGTTCCCGAAGAAGCAATGTGCTGTGGCTGCAATAGAAATTCAAGCAAAAATGGCAAGAACTTTGCCTCAAGAACTTCATTATTCAACGAAAACACTGAGAGCAAGCTTTTCTTTGAGGCTGGGCTTACTTTTGCTCCAACTCTCCATAGGAGAAGTAGACTGGGTAGACAAACGAATGTCCCCAGATATATAAGTTGGATAGAACTGATAGGTATAAAAGTATACCAACTTTAGTCCAGGTTAGCTCTTAATAACAAAAACCCACTGTAGTTGCAGCAATTTTGGCCTCCAAAAGGAGTAACTGTGTTTTAACTGAGGTATTAACAACTCAAAACAGAGGACACCATTTTTAAAAAATACCCTAAATCCTGAGGACACTACTTTAAAGATCACTCTTACTATGGCTTATTGTGCTGAAAGAAAGGCAACTTGGTGATGGGATTAGAAAGTAGGTGACTTCTCTATTTTTGTTTAATTATATGAAATTTGAAGTGCTAGAAAGAGGTCGAGAGACTTGAGAATCATTCCATTCTCTTTGGGCTTCGCAGCCAAAGAATATAGCATATTCTCTTTCTCCTAAATAGTCCTTCGGATTAAATTTTTATAATTGGCATACTTGGCGTTGAAAACTCAAGTCTAACCGGACTCGACTGTTAAATCATCCAGCAGCCAAACTAAGAATACACTTAGGTGTCTGTTGAGGCTGTAATGACTGTGTTCCTTCAAATTTCATATGCTGATATCACCGAAAGTGATGCTGTTAGGGGGTGGAGGTGTACGTAGTGAGTCACAGGGAGAAGACTGCGTGAGAGGGATTAGTGCCCTTCTAAAACAAGACTGAAAGAAAACCTTCACTGCACCACTCCTTCTAACATGCAAGCACGACAGAAAATTATCAAGCATCCAATCTGCCTTGACCCGGGGCTTACAAGTCACCAAAACTATTTGAAATTGTGGGATGTAAACCATGCCAGGAAGTTTGGTAACACAGAGCAGGTCGAGATCCAGAGACTCGGAGGGCACACACCTGATGCTTAGATGACTCCCAGCTCCCTCCCTGCCAGACCCCTAACTTGGAACACATGTGATTCTTCTCACATAAGAGACATGGCCTGTGGTCACATAGTCCCAAAACAGAGTTCTCCATACTAACCGGGTCTCTAGAGACCTGGAGGGCTTAACCAATAAGCTTCCCTTCCCAGACATTCCCCCATGCAAAAGATATTTAATCTCTGCCCCACCCTGAGAAGTTCTACGAATCCATTTTCCACCATGACAATAAACTGTTGAGAACCATGGACTGTCCCTTTTCACCAAGATCCGCTGTGGGGAGCCATGAAGAAGGCCTTTGCCTACAGAGCCGCAGCCGAATCTCCCATAGAAGACCTTTCTGTACTCCCACCAAACCTACTTCCACCAAGCTAAGGAAAATCACCAAGCTCTCCTGGTCCTGGCATCAGATTAGATGCTGTCCCTAACCCTTGGGTCCCCGACTCCGTTCTCTGCTCTTCCGAGACTCCCAGAAGTACCTGGATGTCCAAGAGTCTGAGAAACCCATGGCCCCAGCCTCAGGGCAGACCTGGGGACCCCCGAAGCAGCTCCGGCTTTCCCATGTCTCAAGACTGTGCTTTCCTACTCCTGGAGTGGTGTCTCTTGGCGCCCCCTAGTGGTAGCATGGGGTAAGCGCAGTCAAACATCCTGCGTTCTGTCTCCCCGGAAGCTGTCACACGGAGTGTGTGTGTGCGAGTGCGTGCCCGTGCGCGTGCGAAATCTTTGCAGCCCAAATTAACTAAAACAAAGACCAAGAAAAATAGACTGCTAAGGGAAGAAGAAGGGAGGGAAAGAGGGACTTGGAGAATTTGATATGTGATATGAATTGACTAGCATCCTGATGGGGGAAACACAAAGCCGCTGGGCATCTGTTTATTGTTTATTCCTACCATTGCATTATTAGCAACAGAATAGCATCATGAGTAACAGTGTGCACTCTGGATTCACGCTACCCAGTTGTACCATAAGCTAGTTGTGTTTTTCCCCCTGTAAATAAAAGGAGTCCCTGTGTCAAGGACCAGAACCTGGGGGAGGAGTGGAAGACGTCAGAAAGGTAATGAGAAGAAGATCTTGAAGCAGACCAAGAAGCAGACCAAGATGGTAGATGACAAATATCAGGCTTTGGAACAGAAACAGAACTGAAGAAACTGTAGGAATGGAAAACAAAGACCCCGAGAAAGGCCTCTTGCTGAAGGTGGCATTCAGAAAGCTGACCAAAGGTAAGCTATTACTTACCTGAGAACACCTTGGAATCTGTTGTACATTGTAATAAACTTTTCTGGGGGAAAACATCTCTCCCAGGTCTTAGCTTGCCCTGAGAAGTGATGTTCAGATGCCCTGGCAGTGTTTAGTGTCTCAGACCTGCTGCAGAAATGTGTTATTGCTGTTACTCCATAACGGGCTTTTATCCTGACTCCGTGGGAGGGATGAAACGCTCAGAGCGCCTCACCTCATACTGCTCTAGAACCAGACACTGCCTCCTGGCGAAGAATAGGTTGCTGATTATACAGGACAGCTTCTAGCCATCTACCCGCAGGGGCTAAGTTGTTAAGATCGCCAGGACTTCACAACTGTGCCTTCTATCTTCACCAAACGAAGCCATTGATCAGGACAATACCTGATATCTGTAATAGAAAGTTGTGGCCCGGGGCCTTGATTCTGGGTACCCGTTGGGATATCTGAGGGCTCTGAAAAGTTAAAGGCTTCTTCCCTGCATAGGTTTGTCAAATTAAATGAGCTTGTCAATATTCCAAAGAAACTGTAGGAATAAAATCATAATATCACTTCTAATATCAAATGAAGGCCACTTGGACGATATAACCAAGGTCGTAAACAACGCGCCAGAAATGATAGTTGTAGTCTCAGGTTGAAACTCGCCTTCCTAGGAATAAAGTCAATGGGTCAGGTATGTCTTTGTAGAAAATCCTTCATCCTGAAAACCAAGAGTTATGGGGGGGGGGTTCCACTGGAACATTTCATAGCTTCCTCCATTCATTGGATTTAACAATCATATAATCAAATAAACATCATTCGGAAGGGAGACTCTCTCTTCTGTCAGGATGGTACCATCCCCACCTCTCCAAGAACATTCCCCAATATCAACTCAGTTCTTCCTAAAACAACTTCCCGAGAAACTGGACTTTACCCCTAGAAGACTCTGATTTGGGTCAAATTAAGACAAGTCAAAAGCCATTCAATAAACACGGCTGAAACTCGGGTCCTTTCCACTCCCAATCAATTCTATTTCTCAGATGCTGTCGAGCGTAGTATTTCATAAACACTGCAATAAGACCACATAATGCTGTTAGAATAAAAACTATATTAATAAAGCACCAACAGTAGAAATTCCAAATATTTTCATTTAAAGACTTCCCTTGATCTGCATCCCAGTGAGAATTTAAAGATCATGATTAAATTTCTCTTCAAGTTAAAGGCAAGTGGGTTAAAGTCAGCATCAAAAAGTTTTCCCCAGTGAATTTAACACTTCGTTTACACTTGAAATTTATACTACAAACAATAACTTGCGGTATGATCGTTAATCCTGTCAGCTTGAAAGGACCTAGAATCTCCTAGAATACAAGCCTACTGCAGGCACATCTGTGAAAGTGTTTTTAGTATATGTGCTGCCGAAGCGAGCACTGTGAAAGTGTTTTTAGTCAGGGTGAGTAGAGACAGGAAGACTCTTCCCTAGACAGGCTATGGTCTTAGATGAATAGAAAGGAGAAAGCAAGCAGAATACACACTCTTCATTCTGTTTCCTGGCCACGGCCCCAATCTGAACAGCCACCCAAGTTCCCACCCCCATGGTCTCCACACCGTAATGGAGGATACTATAAGCCTCAGACTATAAGCCAAGACAAACACTTTCTTCTTAAGTTGTTTTTGTTGGGCATTTTATAACAGCAGCAAGAAATTGATAGACGTGCTCTGTAACAAAGGAAAAGAAGAACAAATCCAGTCCTGACCGACAATAACCCCACACAGCCTTTAGAGACTGACTTCATGTGCTTTGGCAACCCTGACTTGGGGGGCTAAACCTCTCCAAGAATCTGCCCTGGATCTCTCTACAGTCTCAACTAAAAACCAGTCGAGTCTACCTACAAAGACACCCTAGTCTTCTTGACCACCATCTGAGATGTTATTGGTCCCTTAGGCATCTTTGGCTCCTTCCTCAGGTCAAGATCTGTATGTGTTTCTCCATGTATGAGGTCAGATTCCGAATTTGATGCTCGAGTCTTTACTTTTACGTGGAGCTTTAAATTTCACAGATTGTTTTATTGGCCACTTACATATCTGGTTTACCACTCATAAATTTTCAGAGTTATTTTTAAGTATCCTGAGGCATATGTACTAATTGTCAAGTTTTTTTAGTGAATATAAGACTTTGTTTTTGTTTTTGTTTTTTTTTTATTATTCTGAAAAATACTCCCTAGTTGTGTAAACCTGGATCAGTGACATCACTTCTTGAACATATTTTGTTTGCAAAATAAAATCAACAATTTTCCTATTGTATGCTTGAATTGCTTTCCTGAGATTGCCTTAATAGTGACTTAAAACACCTTATTTTTTCCCAGTTCCAAAGGCTACAAGTTCAAGTCTGAGATACCATCATGGTTGCTCCTTCTGACCTCTACCTCGGTAGATATCATATTTTTTTTTCAGTTACTGCAGCACTTTTATTTTTCTTTATACAATGATGTGTTGCTAAGGTCTAATGTTCTCACTGAACATCAGAAAACCAAAAATTGTCATTTCTTAAAGAACGGAGTACAAAAAAACTTACATAAATTAAAAGGATGAATACATTTACAGGTGTCGATGCAAACGTTCCCAACTCAAGGCAAGTAACAACCCATGGGGGTCAGGAGGGAACAACCCAGAACGGAAACTGGGTCCTAAGGCTCGGACTTTCCCACCCTGTTAGACTGGCAAGAAAGAAGTGGTAACTGGTTCAGGAACCTTTGCCAGCCTCAAGAAATCCTGGAAGTCTGCCGTCAGTTAATACCCTGCACAGATCACTACATGGTGCTCACAGAGATCCACTAGGTTGGGGACTTCTTTTCCACAGCGTGTTCTCCCCAGCCACCAAGTGACTGGTCCCCATGAACTATAGACTACATCAAGATATGCACAGGGTATTAAACATATACCAAGGGAACAGTTAACTTGAATACAAGGTCAAAAAATCAGCAACAAGTTCTATGATCCAGTGCTGATAGCAGATACAAGCTTCAAGGACAAATCTCTTTTCAAAGGCTTATTCCAGTTTCATGAGGCTAGCACGGGGTGTGTACATTTGCCAGGGCAAATCAACACTTCAGAATCAGCTCATGCAGCGGATGCCTGGCGCCTGCTCAGTCCATCTAGAAGCATATGCGGTGGACGATGGAGGGGCCTGACTCGTCATACTCCTGCTCGCTGATCCACATCTACTGGAAGGTGGACAGTGAGGCCGGGATGGAAACGCCAATCCAGACTGAGTACTTGCGCTCAGGGGGAGCGATGATCTTAATCTTCATTGTGTTGGGTGCTAGGGCTGTGATCTTCTGCATCCTGTCAGCAATGCCTGGATACATGGTGGTACCACCAGACAGCACTGTGTCGGCGTACAGGTCCTTGCGGATGTCCATATCACACTTCATGATGGAGGGAAGGTGGTCTCATGGATGCCACAGGACTCCATGCCCAGGAAGGAAGGTTGGAAGAGAGCCTCCGGACACCGGAACCACTCACTGCCGACGTTGATCACCTCCCAGTCAGGCAGCTCATAACTCTTCTCCAAGGAGGAAGATGATGAGCAGTAGCCATTCCTTGCTCAAAATCCAGGGCAACATAGCACAGCTTCTCCTTTATGTCACAAACAATTTCCCGCTCAGCAGTGATGGTAAAGCTGTAGCCCCATTCAGTCAGGATCTTCATGAGGTAGCCTGTCAGGTCCAGGCCAGCCAGGTCCAGACGCAAGATGGCGTGGGGAAGGACGTAGCCCTCGTAGATGGGCACTGTGTGCATGACCCGGTCACCAGAGTCCATGACCATGCCAGTGGTGCGCCCAGATGCATACAAGGAGAGCACTGCCTGAATGGCCATGTACACGGCTGGGGTATTGAAGGTTTCACACGTTATCTGTGTCATCTTCTCTCTGTTAGCTTTAGGGTTCAGGGGGGCTTCAGTCAGAAGCACCCAGTGCTCCTCGGGGGCCACACGCACCTCATTGTACAAGGTGTGGTGCCAGATCTTCTCCATGTCATCCCAGTTGGTGACAATGCCATGCTCGATAGGATACTTCAGGGTCAGGATACTCCTCTTGCTCTGGGCCTTGTCCCCCACGTATGAGTCTTTCTGGCCCATGCCCACCATGACGCCCTGGTGTCGGAGGTGCCCAACCATGGAAGGAAACACGGCCCTGGGGGCGGCGTCGCCAGCAAAGCTAGCTTTGCTCATGCCGGAGCCATTGTCAATAACGAGGGCAGCTATTTCTTCTTCCATTGCGATCGGCAAAGGACGGGGCGACAGAGCAGTGGAAAGAAGCGCAGTGTAAGCCGGCGGTGGAGTGTGTAGCTATCATATTCAATGTTTTCCCTGTGTTCGTCCGTGCCCTCATTCCTCAACTGTTCATAAGGGAATTTATCAGGATGTGTGAAGGACTCTCTTAAAGAGTATGTTAACATAACTACATCTCTTAATCTCCTATCTCCAAGTTCAGTTATCTGTGATACTAGGGGTTAGGATTTCAGCATGTGAGTTTAAGGTATACGAATTAACAAATACAAAAGGTGATTTCCTAATGAAAGAAATTGTGCTGTTAAAGCCTTATGTGAAGGCGCTCTGGTATATATCCTGGCCTGTAGAGTAGCTCCCGCCCTGATTTAGGCACTTAATATCCACTAAACTGAGAAAACGAAGTAAGACCTTTCACTCCTTGTTTGTTGATTGACTTCAAATCACACTTTAAGAGAATGTGTGGCCTTTTTTTTTTTACTGGATATTTTATTTATTTACATTTCAAATGTTATCCCTTTCCTTGTTTTCCCTCTGCAAACCCCCTATTCCATCCTTTCTCCTCCTGCTTCTATGAGGGTTCTCCCCACCCACCCACCTACTCCCATCTCCCTGCCCTGGCATTCCCCTACACTGGGGCATTGAGCCTTCACAGAACCAAGGGCCTCTGCTCCCATTGATGTCAGATCTTCTGCTACATATGCGGCTGGAGCCATGGGGCCCTCCATGTGTACTCTTTCTCATTTTCATGAAAAGCTCTGCATGGAGACCCACTGTACTTTTTTTTTCTTTTTTTCTCCACCATGTTCACTCAGTAAAGTGTCTACACAGCTCCCCAGCAAACTCTTGCTGACAGCCTTAATCACATGACAGACTTCCTGCCCCAACTCTCAGTAAACTCTTGCCTGATAGTACTTATTCAGTTTGAGGACAGGGGTTAAATAGTAATTATTTGGGGTCCTCTCAAAAACATTTATACGCTAATGAAAATAACAAGTAGAAGTTGCGGGAGATGGCTTTAAATTCACAAAGAAACCAAAGATAATCCTCAACTCGGATCTTTCCGCGCCCACCATCTGCACCCGAGTGCTAGGCTATCAGGCCTCTCCCACCAGGTGCCACCACACTGAATGCTGAGGATAGAACCCAGACCTTCGGGCAGGCTACAAGCCTAGCCCGCAGACGCTGTTCTGCATCTTGAAATACATTTAACAGACTGAAATGAGAAAATTCTCGTTGTAAGGGGATACAGAGCCTTTGCGAAGGCTCCCCTACTGGGTTGCCTTGTCCAGCCTTAATTGAAGAGGAGGCGCCTAGTCTTACTGGAACTTGATGTGCATGGGAGGGCGGCCCTTTGCTTAGAGAAACAGAGAAGTGGATAGGGGGTAGGGGGAAGAGGCGCTTAGAGGATAGGAGGGAGGGGAAGCTGTAGTTGGGATGAAAAATAAATATAATTTTTTAAAAAATCCCCGCCCATTTTAAAGCCTTTTTCCATCCCAATATTTTCCATTACTTCTTTTTTGCACATAACTGCTGTCCTTCCTTGTCATGTCCACTTTTTTTTTTTTTTTTTACTCTCTTTCTCCTTTCTGCATGCACTTACCGGGATGTTGAGCTGTCTCTGTCACTGATCAGTGGCTAATTTCCTTTCTTTCGGAACTAAAGCAACTCTTAATTGCTGCCTGCCATACCACTGACATAATCCTAACACTACCACATCACAGTGAGCAGGAGGCCCATTAATAAACATGCGCACTGTGAAGAATTTCACTGATCTCTCTCCAGGTCATTAAATCTATACATGTTTGATGGGCAATAAAAGAGAAATTTGGAATGACAATGGCAGCTGTAGGAAGCTGTGTCTCTCCTTTACCCACCAGAAATGACAGGAAATGATCCATGTATTTTTTTAAATATGTATATGTTCCATTCATTATTACTAATTTCAAATGTCTATGCGTATTTCACAGGCAACTGGCTCATAAATTAGAAAGCTGAGACCTCAGCACTAAATTCTCTCCAGTAGGAACATGATATTTAGTTTAATTATACAAGGAGATTGTAGGGCTGCGATCTAACTAGAAAAGGTTTTGGGTGAGCTTGTGGGGCGCAGGCTAAGCACAGTACATTTCCGTTCTCCTCCTTTTGTGATTATGAATACGGACGTTACCTTGTGTAGATAAGAGACCAAGCATAGGATGACCAAGTTCTAATTTAAGGAACAGATCATCAAATCAATAAAGGGAAAATTGTCCTGCACGTCTATTCGTTAAAGCTATGAGCAAGCTAATCATGCACACCATAAGATAGGCCACAATTACTTTAGATATTTTACTCCCATTTCTCACTTTGCAAGTAAATAATTTAAACACAAACCACATGTCATAAAAATGGAATGCTTTAAGTATCTAATGCTTAAACTTAGCAAATTCTGTCATAAGCCACTGCAGTAAACATTAGCTTATTAACAGTGCTTGGGACTTTATAAGGTAAGAGGGTTTCTCTTTCTTTAATCCTTAGATTTGAGAGTGAAATTCTTATTTTAAAAGATTCATATTAGCTGCCAGGAAGTGGTGGTGAATGTCCTGAATTCCAGCCCTCGGGAGGAGGCATAGGTAGGAGAATCTCTGAGCTTGAGGTTAGTCTGGTCTACAAAGTGAGTTCCAAACAACCAGTGTTTTGTTACCAGAGAAACACTGGCCAAATTGATGAAAGAAAGAAAGAAAGAAAGAAAGAAAGAAAGAAAGAAAGAAAGAAAGAAAGAAAGAAAGAAAGAAAGAGAGGGGGAGGGAGAGAGAGAGAGAGAAAGAGAGAGAGAGAGAGAAGAATCTTAATGAGTCAAAAAATGTATTTAATGTGTTCGAGATCACATAGGAGCCTTTTTAAAGAAATGAAGATGCTAAGAAAATGAAAACCCTGTATGTTTTTCATTTTGTCTTTAAGATTATGATATAATTATATTTCTCCCTTCCCATATGCTTCTCTCCACTCTCCTTCAAGTTTATGGCCTCTTTTTTCATTACTTAATATTGCCAGCACAGGTATATACATTTAGATAGATAGATAGATACATAGATACATAGATACATAGATAGATACATAGATACATAGATATACACAGAGATGGTAAAATCCAGTAAAAATTAAGTAGGATGAACTTAAGAATTGTTTGCCCAGATCCTTCTTTTTTCTTTGGAGATAATCTTTTTTCCTCCGAGTATATAGATAGTACTTCAAGGATGAGGGTCTTACAACTTCGTTCAGGGAGCAGGAGTGACTAATTTACTTGAAAAGCAAAATATGAGAACAATCACCTAGCCATTCATAAACTCAAAGACACTGATTGCTTTGGATATATTAATGAAGGGTGATATGTTTTCCACAATTTTCAAAAATGACCAGTCTCCCAATTTTCATTACAATTATGCCTACAGAAAAATGATCTTCTTACTATTACTAAAATGTTTTTCTATTTATGAAATACATTTAAACCATGCTTCAATTTTTGGAAGAATTATCCTACTAAAAATCAAAACTAAAGAAAAACAGACAAGTTTAATGATTTGGCTTTCTTGATTTTGAATATACACAGGAAAAAGTAATAATTCACATGTTTTACAATTTTAAAAGATCCCTGATATTAAAGACAGATTAACAAGAGAAAAAAGCTTATTATTCTGTGGGGGTATCATATGAGACACTCCCAGAGAAAGGCTGATTCTCAAAGAGGTGACTTAGAACCCTGACTTATATGGTTATTTTTTTTTTCAGACAAGAATGCTAAGTGTTTACAAATATGACAAGAGAAAGGGAAAAGACTTAGACTGCAGGCAGCAACTTGGGAAAAGACGAACATATGTGAAATAAAGTTTAGTTAGTGCAGCCATTTAGTAAAAGGCCCTCTGTCATCATGCCAGAGCCCACGAGGGTCTAAGGTTGTGTTCAGCAGTTGGGTCAAGCTTTACTGTTCTCCTTTCTTTATGTGTATGGTGCTGGTTGTCAAATGCCTTTTGGTTTTGTTAATATATGTCCTTTGTTTAGGCAAATAAAAGGACATAGAATGTTCAAGCTTCTGCTTCTTCTCCCTTGCCTTTGATTCGATGATCCTTCTTAGTTTGAAGAGATGTGTTTTGATCTCTCTCAACAGAACAATTTCTGCAACTCATATATCCTATAAACAGGTGGCACAGGGAAGCAGGCAAGTCCCACGGGGAAAGAAAAGCAATTTGATAGGGAAAGTGCTAGACCTGGGAAGTTACTAACTAAACTCCAGCCATAGGAAAAACAAAGGAAATACCCCTGTCTTATTGCAGGGTCGTTTCTAAGGAAACTCAGAAGAACCCATAAGGAAATTGACTCAATTCTGCCCCTGCAGATATGGCTAAAAAGTTGATCTCTAAAGATTAGCAATAAAATTGATGTGGCAACTTCTGACCTCTCTCGATCTGATGGAAGAAGAATCTGAAATAGCTTCTAACTCCAAAGTAAACTCTGAAATCAAAATGTGCAGCTGACACAGCCACACAATCTCAGGAAAATGACTCTGGTGCAGCCTGCTTTATTCAAGGCAGTCTGTGTATGTTAGTGTTTATACTGGTAGTCAAAATAGAGCTAACTGCTAACAAAACGTGATGCTTCATCCAGCTCGTTCCTCAGGTCTTACTTCATTGGTTGGTATCCTTGTCACAGTCACCACATGTTTGTAAGTCAGCAACCATTAACTCTTATTAATTCTGGAAAACAATTGGTAATGGCTCACAATAGAAAGCATACCATCAACGGCATTAATCTAATATTCAATTTGTTGGTTTGTTTGTTTTCTCTTTCTATATCTAAACACTTGCTTTGTCTGGGCAAATATGCTAAGAGATTCCTCATGGACTTCTGAATGCCTATACAAACTAAACTGTCTGACAGTGAAATGGAGATTTCACTTGTGTGTGTGTGTGTGTGTGTGTGTGTGTGTGTGTGTGTGTCTGTGTGTGTGTGTACATACACACACACGTGGCTGTCTGTCTGTCTATCTGTCTGTCTGTGTTATAACAGAGGACAATTAGCAGCAGTGGGCTCTCTTCTTTTTCTGTGCAGCTCCCAGGTCAGGCTTCCAGGCTGGGCAGCATGTGGCTTGACCTCTGTGTCACTTCCCCAGCCCGAGACCCTGAATTCTATCCTCAGCACCTCAAGGAAAGAAAATGGAAATTAAATAATCGTTGTAATGATTGGCAAATAATAGGTGTTCAATACTTAACTAAAACAATAGCAGAACTGTATCCAGCACTGACAACTAGGCTCAAATAAAATGATAGCCATGTTATAGGAAACATATATTGAAACAGATAAGTGGTCTAGAAAGTTATTTGGGCATAGGAAGTAATCTGCAAGATGTCTCGCTCTCACAGAGCTTTTATTTACTTACCTATGTCCATGACTCCATGACGATTGCTGGGCTCTGACTTGCTCACTTCTAAATGAACCCATGACACAGGGATGGGATCCAGAAGATCATGTAAAAAAAAATAACCCAATGAGAACTCATGAATTCATAATGAAAACACAAGTGTCATGCCCTTCTCTAGGAAGACTAGCGATCTCCAGAGAGGAAAAACAAGTAGGCAGTGGTGTGTGAGTGCGTGTGAGTGAGTCTCTTAGTGTGTCTGAGTGTCTATGTTTGTGTGTCAATGTGTCTGATGTGTGTGTGTGAATGAGTGTCTGTGTAGGCTAGTGTGTCTGATTGTGTTAGTGTGCCTGATTGTATAAGTCTGGGTGTCTGTGTGTGTTAGTGTGGCTGACTGTGTGTGTGTGTGTGTGTGTGTATGAGTTTGTGTGAGTGTGTGTGTGTGTGTGTGTACATATGTGTGAGAACCTGTGTATGAATGTATGTTTAAGGCTGTGAATGATTGTATCTAAGTGTGTGTCTAAGTCTATGGATGTATATACACTCAACAAAAGCTAATTGATTTTAAAACTTGTATAGATACAGATCTGTCTGTTTCTCCCACTCCTTCCCTTCCAAGAGCTGAAAACCTCACACATGTTATATAAGCATTTTACTGCTGAGTCACATGGCCAACCTTTGACACATGCATTTGTACCAGACTACACTTAAAATTTTGCATTATTTTCATTTAGGAAATTTGCCTGTCTCTTCTATGATTCATGCCATATATGATGACTATTAGTTTAGATAAAATACGTTCTCAGTTCTGTCAGAGAATGAGAGAAATGGATGCTGTGCTTCTGTATTGTCAAATATATGTAATGTGTACATAGCATGCAAATGTATCTAGAAATGACACATTTACATATGTGTACATATATGAAAATCTTGCTCATTTTTAATTGTTTTGGGAGACTTTTTACTGTATTTGGCATTAGTATTCTCCAAGGATAAAGTGAAAACTAAGTTTCAAAAATAAAAACATTACAGATATTGGAAAAATTCTGTTAAGAATATAATAAAGAAATTTAAAGACTATTAACTTGGGGGGCATGGGGAAAGTTTGAAGAACAGTAAATGGGAAAGGCTGGAGGGAACTGGGAAGGGGAAGGAATGTTATTCTATTTTGATAAAAAAAAATTAACTTAATTTAATTTTAAAATCCGGTTATTAATTATGAAAAGCCAGAAATTTTCTTATTGTTCTTTACCTATGGGAGAAATGCTTAGTGAATTCCTGTGTTCAATCACCATTGGTTTTCATTCTAACC
Organism: Rattus rattus; assembly: GCF_011064425.1. Taxonomy (NCBI): domain Eukaryota; kingdom Metazoa; phylum Chordata; class Mammalia; order Rodentia; family Muridae; genus Rattus; species Rattus rattus. The sequence goes on along the minus strand of NC_046164.1, from coordinate 41,316,891 downwards.
ATGTTGTTTGAAACTATGTCTATGTATTTTGTATACCAGTTCCTTATTAAATGTGAGAAGAGAACTACACACACACACACACACACACACACACACACACACACACACACACACACACACACTGGTAACCAGGTTAACAGCCTGCACCGATCAATTCTACAAGCCACAAAATCAGGGCTCCTGCAGCCTTCCGTCCCCTATCCCACTCTGTCTCTGCTATTATGCTGATAAGTTTTGTCTTACAGCTACCAACCCTAACAGAACTTAGTGCTGTTGTTTTTACGCTCTTGCATGCTTCCAAAAAGCTAAGATGGGAAGAGAAAAGATAAACATATAGTTCTAGCATTTGAAATGGTAACCTTTCCATCCTTTCTGGCCCTCTGTCCTTTCCCTGTGGCTGAGGTGCCATCTAGTGCTGCTCACAGGTTTCTTCCCACCACCCTTTCGCACCGCCATTCTCTAATTTAGTTTATTCTCATATAAAATATGAGAATATTCATGATTAATATTGCAGTGTTTTAAGCCAATGAAGGGGGGAAAAGAGATGAAAATGTGACTCTGCGATCGTTAATGATCACCTAATCTATCTTTGAACTTGGCATTTTTGGCTGAGAATGAGGTACTTTTCACTTCTATTGCTTGATGTTTTCTGAGTTTCGGGGTTGTGTGTGGATGTTTTTAATCAAATTTGGAGTTTTGTTGTATCCTATTTCTCTTCCCTTGTAGTATCCTCACTGTGGATGTCTCTAAGTTTCTGTTTGTTTGTTTTTTTCTTCCTCTTTTTTTCAATTTTAATTTGTATCATCTTTGCTGACTTATCTTCAAATTTAAAGATACTTATTCCTGCCAGCACAAATCTACTGCGAAACTCTTCTAGTAAATTTCATTACAATTCTTATACTTTTAAAATCCAGAAATGCCATGTTTCTTTTTTATCATCTTTTACTTCTTTTTAGATCCTTGTACTTGATGAACATTGTCATCCTGTCCTTCTCTAGTCCCTCCTCTTCTAACATATTCATAAGAGTCATTTGGGCATCTTTGTTTGAAACCTCACCAAATAGATTTCTTCAAAGGCACCTCCTATTACTTGCTTGTTTTCTTGTGAATGGATCCCATTTCTTCACTTACATGTTTTATATTTTCATTTAAAAGTTGAAATTTTATTTAGTTTTGTTATTGGGTTTTCATTTTACCCTATTTGTTTCTTGTTTATTTGTCCAGGCTAACCTGGAACGAACACCAGTTTGTCTTAAACTCATGGAAATCTTCCTGACTCAGTCTCTCATGTGTTGACGTTACAGGTAAGAACAACAATACTCAGTTAAAATGATAATTTTTAAATTTCATATCAGTGATTATAGTGACTGTTTCCACAGAGTTGTTTGCTTAGATGTTGATGATATCTGAGGGCTGATGTGGTTCTGTGAAGTAAGTTTCTCCTACAGTGTACAATCAGTGGTATGCTTGGTATATTTTTAGTCTCATATATATATATATAATTGACAATAGCAAAAGTTCTGATTAAATATTCTCTGTGAGACCTAGTTTTTAATTTGCTTCCCTTTCTTTATTCAGGAACTAATCATTTTGAGACATTTTTCTTTAATAGTTTCTGAGACGCTACAGTCTTAGTCATAGAATTTTTTAAACACACACAAACACACACACACACACACACACACACACACACAAAACTAATAGGATACATATTAGTAGAGAGGTTTAAGGAATAAAGTTAGACATCTTTGTGAGTAACCACATGCAGAGTCTACAGGGTAGACCAGAAGGCTGAGACCCAGGGAAGAGCTGTTCTTATCTCTTGATTCTGAAGGCAATCTGGAGACAAAATTCCCTCCTAGTGTGTTAATTTTCATTTTGTTTTGTGTTGGTTTTATTTTCTGTTGTTACTTTTAATTAATTGAACAGCCACAATATAAAGGGACAATCTGTCTCACTCAATCTTTCTTGATACTAATATAAATATCATCTAAAAACTACCTTGATAACAACATTTAGATGGGCATTTGATAAGTATCTGCATGCTATAGCTAACCTAAGTTGGCAAAAAGTTCATCATCACAGGAATGCATGTAGCTTTCTTATTGCCAAAGTGGCATGTTATAATTTTTAATTAGTTCTTTGGTAGTTTCATACAACATATTTTTACCATACTTACCACCTCCAATCTTTCCAGATCCTTTCTCCTTCCTTACCCACCCAACACTGTGTCCTTCCTTTAAAAAAATAAATCCTTCAATATCCATTCATGCTGTTCAAATATTCTTGGATATGTGGCCTTCCACTGGAGAGTGGTCAATATATCAGGGGCTACACTTTTAAGAGAAAAACATTTCTCCCTCTCCCAAAAGCAAACAGTTGAAATAACTCCATTGGTAAGGGTTGAATTGTGCGCCCAACTCTCATCTCCATGCTAGGATTTGGTCTGGTTTGTGTTTGTACAAATTTTGTCCATGCTGTTGCAATGGCTGTGATTTTGTATATGCAGCTGTCCTGCTGGGTCCAGGACACAATATTTCATTGTGTCCTCTACCATCTCTGGCTTTTATGGACTTTCTGGCCCCTCTCCCATGATAAGTCCTAAGTTATCTATTATTTAGTCACCATTTGGACTTTTTCTAGACAATCAGTACATTAAAGCAAAGACCACACAGACTTCATGCTGCTGGTGTAGATCACATAATGTTCATGACCACAGTCAAAACAATCAAATCTAAAATAGCCTTTCAAACAAAGAGTGATAATTCAACAATAAAAATCATACCAAAGAAAAGATGAGTGTTTCTTATTTTGAAGATAATACAAGTGTCACAATAAACAATGAAAGTGAAAGGAAAGGTTCTGCTGATGCAGATCCGTTTGCAAAGTTGTATGCAGACCTGAGATCCAGAATTACATCAGGTATGGGAGGCACCGTATGATTCCCCAGTGTATTTGTAAAATATAATGTCAATTTGAAGTATTTGATTAAAAAAAAAGTATTTCATTAAGCCTATATGTCAATGCAGTCTCTCTTCTGTGTTGATGTGTTTATAGTCCTGGGATAATGTCGCCAAATCTGCGTCATGTCCTACTCTTACTGTTCCCAAGTGGGAGCAGCCAGCTATGCACACAGCATTCTCAATCCCCAGATTTCACACAATCTCAGAAAGGCTCTGCTTAGCTGCTTCTTTTTCTGATTTTTTCCCCTGTGAACTTCTAAGCTGCCGTTACTTATGATATGAAATTATTGATCTTCTCCTAATTGTTCTCCACCAGAGGTAGACATAGAGTTCACTCTCTGTTCTGAAAAGAAAATCCCTTCTGTCACACAAAGCTGTGGAAAATTTGTTTCCCTGGCAAGAATAATCCTTGTGCAGCTGCCTCAAACTTAAGGCAGAACTGCTCTTCCAAGACTGACACCATCTAGCACCGTAAGTGGACACAGCATGGTAGAGAAACCCTTGGGCTTCCTAGTACCTCTCCTGGGGGTAGGACTTCTGCACTACAAACAAGTTTGAGTAGTTTGAGTCAGGCTTTAGTCTTCTCTGCTGCCATGTACGGAACCCCGTCTCTAAGAGTGGGGGCTGTAAGAAGCAGAGGGAACTCGGCTACACTTGCCAGGAGTAGAACTTCTACAACACAAGACTGGGCAGGAGATGACTGGAAGGGATCATTTCCAGCAACCAGCCCCTCCTACATGGTTGCACCTATCCACAACAGAATGTCTCAGCAAAAGCTGCTGGGTCACAGAGCTGTGAAGCAGAAGGAAAGATAACTTCTGTTTATGACGCAGATATTATGGACTGTTCTTTCCAAGATCTGCATGCTCTGGAGTGCATGTTTGATATGATTTCCAGGCACAATAAATGAAGGTTTTGTATAATTTTACCAGTCAAATGTTTGCTTTGCTTGGAAGAACATCCATGGAATACTTTCCCCTGCATATCTATAGTCCTGATAACATTTTTACAGAGCCAGGATCCTTGTTCTCTCTTTATCGTTGTCTATGCCTGGAGTTCATTTGACCATGTCTAACCAAAACACCTGCCCCTCCTTCAAGTATTTTCTTAAAAATTAAGTTCTTAGACAAATGATAGGACTTTTCAACCCAATCATTTTGTTATGAAGTCTCATATTATTCTAAGTTTTCTTTTATAGCACTTACTGAAATACGGTATGAGAAAGCACTTCTTTTGATGTCTGATATTTGCAACTGTATGGCTTGCATATACTTTGTTCCTTCTAAGACCCATGCTGAATTTTAATTTCCATGATATCATGTTAACTTGTGGGACCAGATATTATTAGAATTCTGCTGGGCTTAATGGAAGGCGTTCAGACAATCCATGGGTTAATGTGTTATCTCATAGGTGAATCTGACTTACAATCAGTTTGGCTAGAACTTGTGTTTTGCTTCTCCTAGACCTCCTCAAGATTCTGTCAAACAAAAGACAATCCCCAAATTCAGCTTGTTGATCTTAGGCCAGAGCACTTAACCAAAATAAACCAACTTTCATTATAACCCACCCAATATGTGGCACTGTGTCAATATTAAAGATAAGCGAGACATCACCTACAGCTGATGCAAAGCAGAGTAGGTACAAAGTACAATCTCATTCCAGCAGAACCAGGTCTCACCCATCTTCAATCCCATATAGCCATTCGTTTGCAACCTGGAAGCCACAGAGATGTATCTAGCCCTACTCCAAGCCAAGAGTGCATGGGTTAAAAGAATCATTCTCAGAGTGAATAACATGTGGAAAGGGAAGGCTGCCCTCCTTCTTGGGCCTTGAGTAGCATATCTCCTGGCTTGGTCTGAACTAAACAGAGAAATGGATAAGAGAAAACATATGATAGGAGAGCCATTCCTCAGGTCCTAACTAACATGTCCATCAGCTCTTACACACACACACACACACACACACACACACACACACACACACACACACACACTTCCCATGTGCAGAGTGAACATTATAAAAGTTGGCAGGTGCTGAGATGTTGCTACAGTTTGCAGGTTGGAGGTGGGGTGGGGAGGGTCTTAGCAGCACAAGGTCACCAAGATTGGGAGGGAAGGACAAAGACAGCAAGCATTTGGAGGCTTATGGAGTAAACATGCCTTGACCCACTTTCTATAACTCCCTCCAATCCCAAGCATTTTCCTATCCATACACTACTGATAGATCAACAGATTAGATTCAGAAATGGGCATGAAAAGGAGAGACCATGCACACCTCCCCAGACTTTTTGCCAACACCCAGGACTCCATGAGAGAGGGAAGCAAATAATGAATTAGAAAAGAAGTAAATACCTAAACTGTCATGAACTGGAATTTGTTAATTCTCATAGGAGTTAGTCATGAAATCCCCCTGAAAAATCTCTGAAGAATGGGACAGAAATACCTGAGAAATAAATCTGCTCAACTGAGAGGCAGTGGCATACCAATCATAAATTGAAATATTCTAAGTGAATATTATACTGAGATGCCTAAATCCTAGATATTTGCATGTGATGGATTGAAGGTTATCTACCCCATGGTCTTGTGACTGACTGTGAGGTACCAAGAGAGTCCTGGACTATATATTCCTAGACCAGGAAAAGATTAAAATGCAAAATCCAAAGTCTGGCTTCTACTTCATAAGAATTAGAAACCTAACTCACCATATTCCAGGGATAATTTGTAATACATAAAGGCAATGGATTGAGAAGAAATTACTTTATGCTTGTACACTACTAATTTTAACTGATGAAAAAAATTTACAATAGTTATACAAAATTATCAATATGTGCACTAATGTATGTATTTGCTTATGTGTGTAAATTCTTGTGGCACTGGGGTCTATGTTTTGTAGAAGTAGAAGTCATGTTCCCAGGACCATTCCATCTCTGAAACACTATGAACATAATGAATTCTTACCATATAAATGAATGAATGGATGGATGTATACAGAAGTCGGTACTCTTAAAGTTTTGTCTTAAAGTCCTTAATTGGCCAGAATAAGCAACAAAATTGTTCTGTGCTATAGCCACACATAAAAAATATCCTAAGGACCAGATAAAGCATTTAAGCTACTGGATTCTGGAGATGAAAAAAGATGTAAGAGAGAGAGAGAGAGAGAGAGGAGAGAGAGGAGAGAGAGGGAGGGAAGGAGAGAGAGGGAAGAGAGAGGAGAGGGGGGAAGAGAGGGAAGGGGAGGAAGGGAGGAGGAGAGAGGGAGGGAGAGAAGGAGAGAAGAAGAGGGAGAGAAGGAGGGGAGAAGGAAGAGAGGGAAGGTAGGGAGGAGGAAGGAGGGAGGGAGGGAAGAAGGGAAGAAAGGAGGGAGAAAAATGAGAGAATGCTCTAAAGAGAGGATGACTTTCTCCTGGAAGTGTTGTTTTAAGTCCGAAATGGACAGTCTTGGAAGAAAAGGGTTATTGAAAGACAGCATAGGTCGTTGAGATGGGAGAACAGACTCTGTTAACACAAATACGGCGTGTGTCCGAGAAAAGACAGATGGCTGGGAGGAAGAGGAGTTACTTTTTTCTGTACTTTCTCTTCTCCTTCAATGACTCTCAAGGTAATATCTCATCCTAGAGTGATCAAAGTCCCTAAAGTGTCTAGAACAGGCCGGCATTCTTTTACAAGCAACAGTTCTTTTATTTTAAATGAGCCGCTAAGCATGTTCCCATGGAATTAATAATAAATCTGTACAGATTAACATTCCCCTGAGATAAAAGCAAAGAAAAGAATCTTAAGAACTCAATGCTTCCAGCAAATGAAAATCTAATGTCGTGTGTATTTTACAGGGGGGAGGGAGGGTGTGCACTTGCTCTCGTTCCCGGTATTGAAGCCTGCCCCATCAGTGAAGAGTGCCTTCTCACATCTGCTGATCCGGTGGGCTCTAGGAGCGATCTAGTGGTGAAGCCCTAAGAGCATGATGCTAAGTGGCCCAGGTTGCCGTGCCAGAGCAACTACTGAGGACCTTCACATCTGCAGACAAATGAACTATCCCGAGTCTCAGTCTTTGCATGAGAGAACACCTTCCCAATAAGCAGAGAATTGAGCAGAAGAATGCACATAAAAGCTGGCATCTAGGGGCTGGAGAGATGGTTCAGTGGTTGAGAGCACTGATTGCTCTTCCAGAGGTCCTGAGTTCAATTCCTAGCAACCACATGGGCTCACGACCATCTGTAATGGGATCTGATGTCCTCTTCTGGTGTGTCTGAAGACAGAGACAGTGTACTGATATAAAATAAGTAAATCTTTAAAAAAAAAAAAGCTGATGTCTAGTAAAGACTTAACAGGATTTGGATTATTTTCCTAAGTAATTTCATCTTTCTCAAAAATAAAAAATTTTTAAAAAACCTTTACCTCACCAAAATGACTATTCTTTCAGTGGCTCATGCTACTCTGAGAAGTACCTCCAGAAGAGGACATCAGATTCCATTACAGATGGTTGTGAACCACCATGTGGTTGCTGGGAATTGAACTTGGGACCTCTGGAAGAGCAGTCAGTGCTCTTAACCATTGAGCCATCTCTCCAGCCCCTAGATGCCAGCTTTTATGTGCACTCTTCTGCTAAATTCTCTGCTTATTGGGAAGGTGTTCTCTCCATGCAAAGATTTAGGCTTGGGATAGTTCAGTTCTTGTCTGTGGATGTGAAGGTACTCAGTACTCCTTTCATTTACAAAAAAAAATTAGATTTATCTTTTTTATGTGTTCAAGGGTTTTGCCTGCATGTGTGTAGGTGCATCACACATGTGCCTGGTGTCCACAAGCTCAGAAGAGAGCATCTGACCCCTACAATTCATGAACAGCTCTGATGCAGCACGTGGGTGCTGGTTACCAAACCCAGGTCTGCAAGAGCAACAGTTGCTTTTGACTGCTGATCCATCTCTCCAGTAACCAAAAAAAAAAAAAAAAAAGTTTCTCTTTCCTTCTTTCCTTTTTTTCCATACAATGTTTTCCTGTGTCTCCCTGGCTGTCCTAAAACTCACAGAAATCTTTCTGCCTCTGCCTCCCAAGGACTGGGATTAAAGGGGCATGCAAACACATCCAGGCTTAGAAAAAAAATTCTTTATCCGATTGTGTAGATATTGCTTCCTAGAGGATGTAACTCATGCTTCTGGGGCTTCCCTCTCCTTCTGCCAACTGCTCCAACCGATTGTCATCAAACAGCTATCAATCAGCAACGGAGTAGACATTTTTCCCACAGCTGTACCGCATTAACACAGACATTATCTAATACTTTGAAAACCACCAGTACCTTTCTGTCACATGAGTGTCTTAGTGTAACATGATCTCAATACGCTAGTGTCAGACAATGTGTTGTTTTTTTTCATACATCCACAGTGGTCTGTGGCTTAGTGGAGACTTGATATCTAAGTTATTTAGACACTTAGATCTTTTGGGTGCTTGTCTCCATTTCCTCCCTGAACTCCATACTTCCACTCGATCTTCTGTAGCCAATGGCAGTGAAGACAAGAGCAATCAATAAGGAAGCTCTTCATAGAGGTAAGAGGGGATGAGAACATGTCCACCACTTTTCCTTCAATCCCTTAAGGGTGTTCTCACCAGTTCCTTTGCTCCTCCTCCATAGACTTTAATTCTCTGAGACCATAAACCAAGTTAAATGTTCCCTTTTATAATTTGCCTTGTTCGTGATGTTTTATCACAGCAATAAAAAAGTAAGACAACTCGTATGCAACTACTGGAAGATTCTAGAAGGCCATACTTAACTGGAAACTAATATAGCCCATCCTGAAGGACAGTACAGGATTCCTGCATGTAAAAGGCAAATAGAAACCTCTATCTGAGGCCCTAATGGTGTCTATCTATTTCCTCCATATTGAAATGTTCACTTCTGGAGAGAAGAAACAGGATCATAAATCTCAGGGAACTATGAAAGCTAACAAGCCTCAGGAAACTTACTCAACCTCCACCACTCAAGAGCCTTAGAAAATGACAGGACTCACAACCCAAAGTTATATAAGCAGTAAACAGTTCATGAGAAGACCACTCTGGGGAAGCTGCATGGAGGTTCCCTGGACCTCCAATGATGCAGAATTCCTGAGCTGGCATTTTTGGCCCTGCTTCTGACACAGTTACGTGTTCACCAATACTTCCTGTATCCCCAATAAGATCATTGCTTCGCCTAGCTAGACTTGAATGGAACGATAATCATTGCCTTGTCTGGATGAGTTGATGTCTGCTCATAACTCCCCAAGAAAAATGAAACAACAGTCTTCCTGATGACCAGCAATTCTGCTGTAACAAGGCAAAGGGGCAGCAATGCAGTCGCCCTGGCCAGTGGATGATGGGACCACTCTCACTTCCCACGTGCAAGATTCTGCTGTCAGCACATTTTCCTCCTATAGGCATCGCAATTAGTGCTTCTCTGTGGACTTAATTGTAAGTTTGTTTTGATTAACTGGCTTCAGAGCAGACTTGGCATTGTTGAGGCATTACAGAGGATCTAGGTTTATTCAGTGTTCAGACTCCTGAATCTTCTGAGACTCTTCTGTCAGCAGCAAAACTTCAAGTTTCTAAACTGCCTGTGTTAGAAAATGTTTTATGTGTCTAATTAACTATTTGTCACTTGAGGTAAGTACTAAGATAAAGTCTTACGGTCCTGTATTAATCCTGGTTAAATGATGGATGTGTAGCTTTTTATAGTCCCCAGGGACCATCACCTTCAAGAATGAAGTTATTTGGGACTAATGTCAACATTGTCTAGTGTACTAATTTGTGCTGTGACGCATTCTGAGACAACCTTCTAAATGGTCTCCTCATCCTCGAGTTTTCTTAGTCTCTACTTTCAGAACTCAATACAAAACTATAGCTGGTAACAGGCAGAGTCACAGTAAGACTTTGGGGTGAGTGTCCAACCAATAGATTAAAGTCATAGATTCTATCTATCCCTGTTACTGAGTACCTGACTAGGACTCTCAGCCGTCCAACAAAGTGAGTTAGGTAAATTTAGGAATGGTATCAGCACATACAACTGAAAACCCTAGAAAGTTTTCTTCAGACACAACTAAATCAAGATCAAACCATGTGTTACCAGGACTTTGTCTCTACTTCCTGTCTTCATCCCTACTTTCTGTCTTTGGCTTTCCTCTACTTGTTAGTTGGCTTTGTCCTTTGGTGTATTGAAAGTATCTACCAAAGAGAATCAATGACAATTCTAGAAATACATGTGTCAGAAGAGTGAGGGAATTAAACAATGGGAAAATGCAGCTCAAAAGGGAAAAATCAAATGTTATCACCACATACAAATGAAGGCAAGCATAGACAAAAAAAAAACACACCAGAAAACCTTTGATTACTTGCAAAAATCAATCTCCTATTCTGTCTAAGGAGAGTAGACATAAGAATATCTCCATTTATCCTACAGGGAAGTACATAGGCACACAAGTATACACACACACACATGTACACACACTCACACACATACACACACACATACACACATACACACACACACACACACACACACACACACACACACACATGGCCTTCAAGGAGAAATATATTAGTTACATTAGAAAACAAAATTTATCTCTTGTATATGGTATTGTAAGCAAAAATTTGTGCAAATTCTTTGAGACAAGTTGGCACTGTCTTATAGAGCTACATGTTCATGGATAGCAGCCTGGGCAGTTCACTCCCAAGTGTCAGAGACAGTGATCCTCACCAGGCATTTCATACGCTGCTTCCTTGGAGTGAGCTCTGGCCACCTAGGTAAAGAAAATGTATACAGAAAATGGAGTATTAGAGATTGCTAGAGAAACAACAAACAGAAAGGGATAAGAGAAAAGGGTTAAAGGGAGAGGGGAAGAGAAAAAGAGAGAGACAGAGACAGAGAGAGAACACTAATAAGGCATATAAAGTTTTGAGTCACACCATTGTGGAAGTTAAGTCCTACAATCTATCAGTTGCAAACAGTAGATCCAAAGAAATATGAGGCATATAGGCCTGGGAACTGAGGAAATGATTTTACAGAATCTAATCAGGACCAAGTCCCAGAAGCACCAATGGCAGAAAATCAGAGTTCTCGCTCCAGCCACCAAGCAGAGTTCACTCCTTCTCCCACCTTTTATTCTTTTCCGTCCCCCAGTAGACCGAAGAATGTCCAGCCACTTGGAGAACTGACTGCTTACTCCATTGACCAACTCAAATATTAATCTCTTTTGAAAACACCTTCACAGGCATACCCAGTTCAGTGCTTAATAAGGGGACTGGTAGCTCATGATTACTACAATGGACACATACCATTACCATCACAGAAATTTTGTTACCTGAGACAAAAATACTGGAATGGTCCAGACAGTTCTGCAGTATCTCTCTTCCCTGGCCAAGATGAAGGAACTCTCGTGTTCCTTAAGGTAAAACAAGAACTTAGAAATATTTTGCTGAAAGGCATTGACTCCTCCTTTGGTCTAAAATGTGATTAAATATGGGATAAGAGAGCTCAGCATCCATGTCTTCTCTTTCTGTCTCCTGTAGGCATCTTGCTCTCAACTTTTATAACGTACAGCCCCAGTCAACCAGAAGGCACCTACCCCACCTACCTGGATTCTAGGATCAAAAGGACTCATAAACGAACATCTCTATGAAAGGGAACTGGAGATACCCCAGCATCAGGAAGATAACAGACCACCTCTCAAATGATGCCAATTATCTAGGGTGGAAACACCACGCTCTGGAGTAAAAGCCACCGTTTTATGAAAAACAGATTCCTGTCTCAGTGAAGACGGAGAAACCAAACTCCAAAGACGGCTTAATTATGAATATGCTTGTCTCTGCCCAGTTTGTCCTCTATCTAAAGTTAAAGCTTATGTCAGTGCTCCAAAGACAGACTCGGGACCATTGAGTCCCTATTCCTTGAGACAACTTGAAGTCCTTTACCTACGCTTCCTAATTCATCTACGATTAGTCTTTCTTTGCTTTTCACCAGTAACAGTCTACTTAACTAGCATATTGGGACAGGTGAATTATGATAGACTGTTGAGACCACTGAAGCCATGTCCTAGAATTCTGACACCAAACCCATAGCTACATGGCCTCCGTCAGCCTGCGTCTTTGGCAATCTTCCCCAAGAAATGAAACTTGCCTGTGTTAGGTAGGCCCTTGTCTATAGCTGTTATACTATAATCTGTCCTGTTTGCTCAGCAGGCCCCGCCCTTCCCTGCCTATGCATCCTGGCTTCAAGCTGACAGTCCTGCGGCAGGCAGCAGTTTGCTCCTACAAAAAGGGTACACGTTTTCTCTGCCCATGAAAGCAGACTCGTGTGTGCTGGTGGGGCTGGAGATCGAGTCCTGTGAGCCAGAGGGCAAGGTGCCCTTCTTAAGCCTGAAGCCGGCAGGTGCTGCCTGAGGTGTTTACAACCTGTTTGTTTAAATGAGTGATTTGCCTTTGTGGGGATCCAGCCCCTTCGGGGTGCTCGTCAACTGAAAACGCTCTAGAGTTGGGGGCTGTAGACTCTGGGCAGAGCCACAGATGGGGAAGCGGGGCCAGTGAAGGACCCACAGGCACCCTCTCTGTCCTTGGCTGAGGCTTTTCCTCCTCAAGAGCTCAGCTTTCCTGACCACAGCATGAAGGGGAAGGGGAAGAGGGAGTAGATGGGATTGGGAGACCATGTGACTTTTGAGTGAGTTTTTTAACAGGGGAATTTGGTAGGGCTTGCATTTTTATAATCCGAGGGGGTATCTTATAAAATGAAATGTTCCTTATGATAGGAAAGAGAGGAAGTGTGGCTAACTACGGTTAACATTCTCAAGGCTCTTCTGTGCAGGTTCAGATACAATGGACACCAGCCTTACCTCAGATTAAAAACATGGAAACATCCTAGTGGCACTTAAATGACTGCTGCATGACCAAGTTTTCATCAAAGGCTAAAAGGTCACTGCCTATACCTGATCAAGGTCCAGTAGGGCAACTTCAACTAATGTTGGGGAGTCACCCCTATGATGGAATCATATGTTCCACAAACCATTTCCGGACCTATGCAAAGGTGCATACTGAATGTATAGCAAAGGAAGGAAGGGAGACAGACAAGTCCTCAGATCTGGGTGGTCAGGGAAGTTGCTGCTACCCTCTTTTGTTTGAGGGAGTTCTCACAAATCTCCCGCATATTCTGTGCCCCGCTTTGGACATCATCTATGACTGCCCTCGTGGATCACTGATATAGGCCCTCAAGGTCAAAGGGAACAGAGATGACAGACGGTGGAGGTTTCAGAAGCCTGGTGAGTACGTACCGTGGAGATGCCACACCGGAACCAGTTTCAGGGAGACAGATCCTTGATAATATATTTTTTAAGTTTTGAAAATAAACAAAGGGGTTGGGGATTTAGCTCAGTGGTAGAGTGCTTGCCTAGGAAGCGCAAGGTCCTGGGTTCGGTCCCCACCTCCAAAAAAAAAAAAACCAAAAAAAAAAAAAAAAGAAAGAAAATAAACAAAAGAAAATGTAATGTGTAGGTATGCAAATATAGTGAAATAATGCATATAAATGTCTAGGCATAAAGATATATGGACATATAGTTATATGTATAAGCCTAAAATGTTCGTACTTTAAAGCAAGAATATGATATCCAGAAAAATCAATGTAGTAGTTGCTTTGAAAGTTGAAAAAAAGATGAGGGAGGTAGTGCTCTAAATTTTGGGTTAGTTCATAAATAAATAAAATAAACAAGTTCCAAGACATGACATAAAGTATTATGATTAATGCAGTTTTATACAACTGAATTTTAAAGAACAATAGATAGATAGATAGATAGATAGATAGATAGATAGATAGATAGATAGATATAGATAATAACAATAAAAGTCAATAAAAGCTGGTATAAACTATAAACTTGAAAAGATTTGCAGCAAAAAAAAATAATAATAATAATAAGTAAAACCAGAAAAACAACTTGGGTTGCTAATTCCAAAAACATCAAAATGATGTCAGCTCAGTTTCTCAGTTTTATTTATTCGACCCATGGTGAGGAAACATTAAATTCAAATAACCTCCTGATAGGCACAGAAACTGGCTAAAGGGATATTCATTCGTTTTAATCCAAGTTACAACAATATGGCAGACTTCTGGGATCTTCTCCCCTAAAACGAAAACTTAATGAACAAATTTTCTGGCTTTTCCAATGGAGGGGTTTTTTTTGTTGATTTTTGTTTGTTTGTTTGTTTGTTTGTTTTTTTAATCTCCCAAAGACGAGCTCTTTTGGCTGGACCCAATCAGATTTTCTGCGTTCGTCTAAGTTCTCCAATCTCCTGTGATAGCCCAAACCAAGCACTCTGGAAAAGGGACTCACCCCAGGCCCCAAACATGAACACTCAGACCCTCAAGGGAGAATGGATCTGGACGCAGCTCTGCTCCCCTGGAGTCAGTCTCTTTGCTGGGTTGACTATTGTACGTGCCTTCACCTTTGATAAAACAGGGCTGTGTGTTGAGATTGCAATTTCCACGTCTTTTAATTCTTTAATAGGCAGAGAAAGTAGACATGACCCAAGACCCCCACATGATAAAAATGGCCGATGGCATTATGACCAACCTCCAATTTGTGTGTTCAGTTAATATGTAAAAGAGTAGAACTGGTGTAGCTTGGTTTAAGAGCATAGAGAACTTTCCTCTTAGGAGGACACCAATTGCTCAAGTGTTCAGTTTGCAAGTTTCTATTCTCTATTTAGAAGGGGCAGACATTAACAAAACTGGAGGTCATTTAAGTGTGTTCCTTAACTAAATTTGTGCCCATAACCCTTATTTCAATCACTACACATCTTCCAAAATACTGCTAATCTCAATATTTTTTATTCTTTTGATTAACAAACCATAGGTTTTTGTTTGGTTTTGTTTTTTGTTGTTGTTTGTTTTTTACTTATTCACTTTACATCCCACTCACTACACCCTCCCAGTCACCCCATCCCACAATCCTCTCTTCATCCCCCACCTCCATCCCCATCCCCTTCTCTTCTAGGTGTATGGGGCCTCCTGGGTTTCCCCCTATCCTGGCACATCAAGTCACCGTAAGTCTAGGCACATACTCTCCCATTGAGGCCAGACAAGTCAGCCCAGCTACAAGAACATATCCCACACACAGGCAAACAGCTTTTGGGATAGCCTCTGCTCCGGTTGTTTAGGACCCACATGAAGACCAAGGTACAATCAATGTGACAATTCAAAACCTATGATACACACTTCTTAAGCTTCCCCTTATATTTTTCTATTTCCTTTTTTTTTAATTCTAGCACTATTTACCTACTTCCTGAAATTGGTCCCAGACATTTTGTTAGATACATGAAAGGATGTTGTTTCCATTCTCGAAAAACTCTGGAGCAGTGGCAAATAGACAAAGCGAAGGACTAGTTCTGATTATGTTTGAATTGCTCCCAGGAATCCCCCATTAAATAACAGGACAGCTTTTTAGTAGAACTATAAACCAGAAGAGTGTCAATTCCTCAATTTTACCTCCAAATAGGTTAATCCCCCCAAAAAAAATACCCATTATGTTCCTTGGGTGTCTATCTCTTCCACCACAATAGAAATCTGTTGAAGTGATGGGCTATATTTTAATAATCTCTGATTTGTTGATATGTATGACTGCAAGCCACTTGTAGTAGACAATCGTAGTTACCACTCCCCTTGGGTTATCTACTGCTTTGCTAACACCAGGACCAGAAGAAACTTGAAGAGGACAGGGTTTAATCTCACTCACACTTCCAACATCAGAGTTTATCATCCCAAGGAAGTCGGGAGAAGAAGTCAAGGCAGAACCAGGAACTCAGAGACCATAAAGAAACTCTGCTTACAGATGCTACCCACCCATGGCTTGCAAAGCTTACTCTCTTATACAACCCAGGACTACCTATTCTGGGGAGCCACCACCCCCAGTAAGCTAGACTGACCCACATTAGCCATTAATCAATAAAATGGTTCACAGGCCAATTTATTGGACCATTTACTCTCCTCAAATGACTCTACCTGGTGTCAAGGTGACAAAGCATGAGTCAGAAGAGTAGTCACGCGAATAAGTTAGTTCAGATTCGGATCTTCCAGAACTTTTTGTGTTTCTATAACTATGAAAATGCGAGATGTATAGCGAACCTCCCTTGGAGTGTCTGATCACACAGAGCCACTCCTCAGTCGGCTTGGATGCAGCTCCCATGAGAGAAACATCACTTCTCACTGAGACCAGACTCTGCCGACAGCATGTCAGCACTTATCTTCCCTTCCATTCACCATGTCTGTAGTTCTACAGAAATGAGCAAACAGTAGCAGTAGAAAGGCAAAAGGCGAGAGTTCAGGAACAAATAGCTTGCTTTCTTTGGAAGCATATGCCTCAAAGAATTTTGCAGCAGTACTCTTAATAACATCTGGTTTTTTTTTTCTTTTACCACATGAACAAATAATGTCACAAAAGCAGCACAGTAGTTTTGTAGAATATAAATGAGATGGCACGAAGAGGGTTGCTTTCTCTACCAGCACAAATATTTACCAATCTGACTAAACTTTGTAGAGGTCAGAATGAATAGGTGTCTGGTTCTGGCCAAGGGAGCATTGTGTATTTGTTATAAGCTACCTACTGGAAACCGATTGTTTTTCTTTGCTCTTTTAGTGGGATTTGCCTAGCGTTTTGGTTTTTTCATTGTAATAATGATAATTTATTTACTATGTGAGATTCCACAGTTTTGTCAGATTATTTCCAAACCATTATAAACCAATGTCAGATGCTGATGGCTGTGACACCGGTAAAAGCCACCCAGTGGAATTTAGCAAGGCCTGCAGCCAATGAATAAATAATGTTGACCTGAGAAAAATAGTGAAAATACAACTTTTACTTCTGCCCATAAATAACTAGAGTATTAACTGCTCTACAACATAGCATGGAAAGAAACCTGTGCCCACGGCAACCCAGCAGTTGAACTCTGGTGGTGGGTTCTTTTAATCTTGGAGGAGGGAGCACATGAATTCGCATGCCCACCACAGTTAATAATAACTTGTAAATCTGGCATTTCCTGATAATACAAAACACTTATAGAACAGCTTTTGTTCAAGGACCTTTAAAAGGCCCAAAATCAAGCAAGTATTCTCAGCACGTGAAAGATAAAGAAGCCCCAAAAGATTATGCCGTTTGCCCAAGGTCAGACAAAAAAAAACATATCTAAAGTAAAAACACAATTGAAGGTAAGCAGCTCCTGGACTGCTCTAATTATTAGACAGTCCTCTCCTGTCTAAGGCTTGGAGCCTGGCTTCAGGTTCTCCAAACTTTCAGCAGATCACTGAAAGCCAGGAGAGTTCCCAGAGGGCAACTGTGGTTAATTGAACATCTTGCAAGTTGCGGGATTCTGCTATTAGTCTCATTAATTAGCTTAAAGTATTTCTCACAGAAGAAAGTCTCAAAACACATGAAAATTCAGGAGTTCCCTTTTGTTTTATAACCTTGTCAATTAAGATGTTAGAAACCGATCATAATTGAAATAGATGGAACATTATTTTCGTTTTATGACTCAATAGAAAAATAAGGTGTTAGGAAATAAAGTCTTAATTGTACTGGGGTAAGGAAGCTGTAAAGAGTGTGGGAGACTACCCAATGCTCTCCTCCTGCTGCAGAACGTGTTCTAAAGTAAGCAGCCTATCACAATAGGTGCTAACTGCATACAAGCAAATGTTTTTTTTTTAAAGGAATAATATATCAAGATGTTTTCATTCACCTTTATTTCATTTGCATCTACTGTTCTAGTGACCCGCATTGCCCTTGGTTTTCCCTTTCATCTTCATAGGTAAATCTCTTTAGTTCCTCCTTTGATGCCTCCTTTTCCTTTGTCCAATTGCTCCATGTATATTCTGCCCCATCCTTTGAGGGCTAACACATCGCTCTCCTCTGTGTCATCTGAATGAGTCACCTATCTTCCTGTGTTCACGTGGGCTCATCTGTGTGTTAGAAAATCAGGCAATGGGTTTTGCTCAGTAAAGGGCTGTTTCTAATACCCAGCGACACAGTTTGGTTCATTGACCTCAGAGTTCATAGAAAATGTCTGAAATTGGGGGGAAAAAATGAATGTTTCTGTTTCAGTTCCAACTCACGGGTTTGCAAGAGGCTGCCGCTCTGCTTCTTGGAAAAAGAAGGAGGTGAGGGAAATGAAATCTAGTGAGTTGTCTCCCATCCATCAGAGAACAGAAGCTGTGAGAAAAGCCAGCATCTCAAAATCTAGACTGTTGCCGGGCTCTTGGGGTCCTGCTTGAGGTAATGATAAAGACACAGAGACATCTGTATAGTTCAAAGCTGTCTAACCAGACTTCTGTCCATTAAGTCCCCCACCCCACCCTCCCTCCCACCCCACCCCCCCTACCTCCCTACTCTGTCCTGTTCTCTTCAGTCCTGTTTGTGTCTCTCTTCCTCCCCTCCATTCTGCCTCAGCCTCGCCTCCAGCTTTTAATTCTACAAAAAGCCACACTCGTCATCCATCCAGTCTGAACCAATCAGCGGCAGGACAACACCTGTTTGAACCAATCAGCAGCAGGACAACACCTGGTCCTTCTCGCTGTGTTCCCTTTTGACATTAAGGGCTGTGTGACCTTCACAGTAGCTGCGTGCTTTTAAGCATGATAACCTCAGAGAAGCATGACAAGCATTTATATGGAGAAAGCAGGTCATGGGCCATTGAAATGGCAATAGCAAATATTCTGCCAGCGCTTGGCTCTACCAGCACAGCAACTAACAATTGAAAGTACAGTAGACCTACACGGACACTTGATACAATGTGTGAGGGGGATGTGGAGGTAGATTACTCCAACACTGGATGAATAGACGCACCTAGACTTACAGTTAAGAATGGCATGCTGGTGAGCCTGGTGGTTATGGTACACACCTTTAATCCCAGAACCCAAGAGTCAAAAGCAGGTACATCTCTGTGAGTTCAAGGCCAGCCTGGTCAACAAAAACCAACCTACCTCCTGCCTCCTGCCTCCTGCCCTCTGCTCCCTGCCTCCCTGTCTCCTGCCTCCCTACCTCCTGCCCCCCCGCCTCCCTGCCTCCCTGCCTCCCTGCCCTCTGCCCCTGCCTCCTGCCGCCTGGGTGCAGACAGTTCTGGAGATATAAACTGGTTGGTTGACAAATCTGATGAACTGCTAGAATCTAAGTGCAGAGATGTGAGAACCTCTGAGAGCTGCAGGTTTAGGAAATGCCAACCCCCACATGCCTACGCCTTTTAAATCCAGACCTTCTACTATGGCCTCATAATAAAAGCCAAGAAAGATCTTTTTATGGTCTCGGCAGGGGCAAAAAAAAAAAAAAAAAAAGTCATCATTAAAACATGCCTGGAGCATTCTTCATTACAGAGGCCTGCTTCACTGGGGGAAGAAAGACCACACCACAGCCTTATCCCGCCAACAGATGGAATGTATCAACTGATTCCAATCCTCTTAGCATCCTCGTCTTACTTAAGATGTAAAAATAAAACTATGTTATGAGGCAAGTACTATGCCACCAGACAGAAGAACCAGCAAGGTTTAATGAACTCTGACCCTGGGAATCTCAGAATTTCGAATGGCAGGAGTGGAGCCATTCCCTGCCTACCTCTACCTGCTCTGGGGCACGTAATCATGACGCCCCCCAGATAGGACCATGACAGTCACATAGTATAAAACCCTGGAATTCTCCATGCTAATGTGGTATCTAGATAGGCCCTGAGCAGTCAGCCAATGAGCTTTCCTTCCTGATCATTCCTTTCGCAGAAGGTATTTAATCCCTATTCACCCCGAGTAAGGTGTACACATCCACATCCGCCATCGAATAAAGCGATATGAACAAGTGAGGATCTTCGCTTCTTTAAAGCCTTCTTCTTAATGAGCCTCGAGTAAACTCCTGAAGAAGGCTTCTTCTCCATCCCCTCTGTAGTCTTAGCATTCGCTCCAAATCAGACCTAGTTTGGCCCCTCCGGACTCTGACTTCCCCTTCCTGCCTGGAGTATAGACACCGAAGGGGAAGCTTGGACAGGGAACTGAGTTCCCGACTCCCAGCAGCAGGTCAGCGTTGTCTGAGTACCCAGGGGACGGGGAACCACAGCATCATCCCAGACTCCACTGTTTCCCAACCTGGGAAAACACGGACTGAGGCCCACCCATTACAGACTTCGTTCTGCTTCCCCTGAGCGGCACGCTGCTGCTCTGGACACTTCGAAGCAGGACACGGTACGACCGCACTATGTAATATGTAAAACTTAAAAATGGATTTAGTGATGAAGAGAGCCCACACTCACTCAATCATGTGATTACAGACTCTTTCTCTGGTCCGTCCCTCACTGCTACACCAACAGGGCTGCATTACAACTGAAAGGACTGCAAGATGAAGACACTATACTGGAGGAGGAGAGTTTAAAAACTAACGAACAGTAAGAGAGAGAAAATCAAGGTCATCTGGATAACTTGGAGTTAGTGACACCTACAGAAACAGCAGACAGTAAAAAAAGCTCACATTTTGAACTAATAGAGGATATCACGCTAAATGATTTAGCTCCTGCTGGTCAATAAATATGTTCAATTGTCTGAAGAAAAAAAAAAAACCATAAGGCATGCTGAAGGTCTGAGAAACAGAATCAGGTATGGTGATACAGATTGTGTTTGTGATTCTCGATCAGGGGGTTTTTCATAACAGGATGACACATTCGGGGCTCTCATGTATAAAGGAAGCAATAGGTAAAAACAGATGGGCAGTGTAAGCAGGGATACGGAAACACTGATAATACTAAAAATGCCAAAAATAAGCCACAGGAAACAAGTGAAAAGGTCTTTATAAGCTCACTAGAACAATGGACACAGCCAAAGAATCATTGAGCTTGAAAGAAGTCAATACAAACTTGCCAAACTTCACCATCAAGCCAAAAAATATAAAAAATTATTCTAAAGAGGGAAAACCCAAGAGTTCATGTTGGAGGGGATCCCTCATAGTCTTCCTGCCTCAGTCTCTCCAGAGCCGGTACGACAGACATGCACAACCTGTCATTCTGTGGGACAATTTCAAGGGCACAATGTGCTCAATTAGAATTTTAGAAGAAAAAGAAAACAGACCAGAAAAAAAAATATTTGAAGTAACAATGACTAAGAGTTGTCCAAAATTAATGTCAGTTACCTATCCATACGGCCAGCAAACTCAGAGAACACCAGGCAAGACAGAGCCTGGAAAAGGCTTACTCAGAAATTCAAACCACACACCTATGGTCACTTGATTTTTGACAAAGGAGCCAAAACCATCCAATGGAAAAAAGATAGCATTTTCAGCAAATGGTGCTGGATCAACTGGAGGTCAACATGTAGAAGAATGCAGATCGATCCATGCTTATCACCCTGTACAAAGCTTAAGTCCAAGTGGATCAAGGACCTCCACATCAAACCAGACACACTCAAACTAATAGAAGAAAAAACTAGGAAGCATCTGGAACACATGGGCACTGGAAAAAAAAATTTCCTGAACAAAACACCAATGGCTTATGCTCTAAGATCAAGAATCAACAAATGGGATCTCACAAAACTGCAAAGCTTCTGTAAGGCAAAGGACACTGTGGTTAGGACAAAACGGCAACCAACAGATTGGGAAAAGATCTTTACCAATCCTACAACAGATAGAAGCCTTATATCCAAAATATATAAAGAACTCAAGAAGTTAGACCGCAGGGAGACAAATAACCCTATTAAAAAATGGGGTTCAGAGCTAAACAAAGAATTCACAGCTGAGGAATGCCAAATGGCTGAGAAACACCTAAAGAAATGTTCAACATCTTTAGTCATAAGGGAAATGCAAATCAAAACAACCTTGAGATTTCACCTCACACCAGTGAGAATGGCTAAGATCAAAAACTCAGGTGACAGCAGATGCTGGCGAGGATGTGGAGAAAGAGGAACACTCCTCCATTGTTGGTGGGATTGCAGACTGGTACAACCATTCTGGAAATCAGTCTGGAGGTTCCTCAGAAAATTGGACATTGAACTGCCTGAGGATCCAGCTATACCTCTCTTGGGCATATACCCAAAAGATGCCCCAACATATAAAAAAGACACGTGCTCCACTATGTTCATCGTAGCCTTATTTATAATAGCCAGAAGCTGGAAAGAACCCAGATGCCCTTCAACAGAGGAATGGATACAGAAAATGTGGTACATCTACACAATGGAATATTACTCAGCTATCAAAAACAACGAGTTTATGAAATTCGTAGGCAAATGGTTGGAACCAGAAAATATCATCCTGAGTGAGCTAACCCAATCACAGAAAGACATACATGGTATGCACTCATTGATAAGTGGCTATTAGCCCAAATGCTTGAATTACCCTAGATGCCTAGAACAAATGAAACTCAAGACGGATGATCAAAATGTGAATGCTTCACTCCTTCTTTAAATGAGGAAAAAGAATACCCTTGGCAGAGAAGAGAGAGGCAAAGATTAAAACAGAGACTGAAGGAACACCCATTCAGAGCCTGCCCCACATGTGGCCCATACA